>NC_057814.1:129500677-129564119 GCF_018294505.1 Triticum aestivum | reverse complement strand
TGGGCACAACCCACCAGGGCGCGCCTTGGCGGGCCCAAGTGTGCCCTGGTTGGTTGTGCTCCCCTCGGAGCCCCCTCTGGTACTTCTTTGGCCCAAGTTGTGTCTTCTGGTCCAAAACAATTCTCCAAAAACATTCTCTGCGTTTGTACTCCGTTTGGTACTGATATTCTGCGAAGTAAAAAAAAGCAAAAAACAACAACTAGCACTGGGCACTATGTCAATAGGTTAGTCACAAAAATGATATAAAGTTGCTATAAAATGAGTGTAAAACATCCAAGAATGATAATATAACAGCATGGAACAATGAAAAATTATATATACGTTAGACGTATCAGCATCCCCAAGCATAATTCTTGCTCGTCGTCGAGTAGGTAAATGATAAAAACATAATTTTTGATGTGGAATGCTGCCTATCATGTTCATCACATATGCTTTCTTTGTAGCATGAACATTTGTACTTTGATATGGTTCAAAGCAATAGTCTAATTCTGACATGAAGATTTAAATACTCAAGCATATCAACAAGCAACCATGTGTTTCAAAATATCAACACTAAAGAAAGTTATCCCTAGCCCATCATGCTCAATCATTGATCCATTCATGAAACACACTCGCATATTAGGTACATCCAATGCACAATTATGATCATAGTGCCCCTTAGTTGGTGCTTTATAAGAGAAGATGGAGACTCAAATAAAATAAAAATTGCATAAAGTAAAAAGATAGGCCCTTCGCAGAGGGAAGTTGGGATTTGTAGAGGTGCCAGAGCTCAAAGCAAAAGAGAGAGAGAGACACATTTTTTTGTGTGGCATGCCTTTCCCGTCAACGAAAACGATTGAGTAGTTCCCTATAGTTTCCATGATAGATACATCATAGGCGGTTCCCAAACAGAAAATAAAGTTTATTCCTTTTCCACCATTCTTTCACATTCCACAGCTAGCCATATCCACGGGTACCGTCCATACCAACACTTTCCATGTAATTTATTATTTGACAACATAAAGGAAAAAAATTCATTTCGGGACTGGGCATCCCTAATACCTTTGCCGTAGTCCCGTGCAATGACAAGTGAATAAACACTCATCTTGATAATAACGCATCTAGCATGGAAAAATATCGGCCACCCCCTACCGTTTCATGAGCGGTACGAACACATAAAAAGGAAATTTATTTGAATATTAGAGTTGGCACATACAAATTTTCTTAGAATGGCACAGAAATACCAAAAAAGGTAGGTATGGTGGACTCATATGGCAAAACTTTGTTTAAGGATTTTGGATGCACAAGTAGTATTCCTACTTAGTTGAAGTGAAGGCTAGCAAAAAATTGAGAAGTATCCAACTAAGAAGCTAAAAAATCTCATAAGCGAGCATTAAGCATAACTAACACCGAATAATGCACCACAACTAGGATGTAATTTCATTGCATAACTATTGACTTTCGTGCTTGCATAGGGAATCACAAACCTTAACACCAATATTCTTACTAAACCATAATTACTCATCAACATACTCACATATCACTATCATCATATCTCAAAACCATTACAAAGAATCAAGTTTATTTTGTCCAATGATTTTCATGAAAGTTTTTATTATATCCCTCTTGAATATCTATCACTTGGGGACTAGTTTCATATGTTGCAATTGCTTTTTGACAAGCTCAAACAAATTTAAGTGAAGGACATGAGCATAAAGTTTTTCATCTCTCAAAATAATATAAGTGAAGCATGAGAGTATTTCTTCAAAATTAATAACTCTCAAATAAATCTACGTGAAGCATGAGATAATTTCTTCAAAATTAATAAAGCACACCATGCTCAAAAAGATATAAGTGAAGCACTAGAGCAATTCCATAGCTAAAAACATTTAAGTGAATCATAAAGAGCAATTCTAATGAATCATAGCATAATTTTGGCTCTCTCAAATAGGTGTGTCCAGCAAGGATACTTGTGACAAACTAAAAAGCGAAACAAGCAAAGACTCATATGATACAAGACACTCCAAGCAAAACTCACGATATGTGACGAATAAAAATATAGCTCCAAGTAAAATACCGATGGTCGTTACAAGAATGAGGGGACGCCACTCGAGGCATCCCCAAGCTTAGTTGCTTGTTCATTCTTGAATATTATCTAGGGGTGCCATGGGGCATCCCCAAGCTTAGGCTGCTTCTCCTTATTCCTTCATCCATCGTTATCTCACCCAAAACTTGAAAACTTCAATCACACAGAACTTAACAAAACCTTCATGAGATTTGTTAGTATAATAAAGCAATTCATCACTCTAAGTATTGTTGCAAACCCATTCATATTTTATTATTGCATTATATCTACTGTATTCCAACTTTGCTATGGCTTATACCTCCCCCCCGATAAAGTCCATAGATTCATCAAAATAAGCAAACAATGCAACAAAAACAAAATCTGTCTCAAACATAATAGTCTGTAGCAATCTGGAAACTTCGTATACTTCTGTAACTCCAAAATTTCTAAAAAATTAGCACAATGTAGGCAATTTGTATATCAATCTTGTGTAAAAACTTCAGAATTTTTTGTCACTTCTGTGAATTATGAAAATTATTTTACTGGAGGCAAAAGTTTCTGTTTTCCAAGAAGATCAAGTCAACTATCACCTAACATAATCCTAAAGGATTTACTTGGGACAATCACTAATTAAAACATAAAAACACAATCATAACAGTAGCATAATTGTGCAAACACTCAAGAACAGCAAGAAAAAGGGAAAAGAAAATTTTTATTTATTGGGTTGCCTCCCAACAAGCGCTATTGTTTTATGCCCCTAGCTAGGCATAATGCATAGATTCAAGTATTGTCATATTTAGTTTTTTCTACTTCCGTAAGGGCCTTTTCAAAGTCGGGAGGCTCTTTACGCTTCCCCAAAATCTCAAGAAAAGAAACCATCTTGAGATCTAAAATATCCAGCCTTTTATTGCAAAGAGTAATCAAAGTATTCATGCGTCTAAAATTTGAACCCCTTCTTGAGTAAAAGAAATCACCTTTTTGGTTGGTGGAATTCCCAAAATTCCCTCTAAATCTGATAAGCGGTATTAGCCTCAAGCTCAATAAAGTCTCCTTTACCGGCAAAATCCAGAAGTAGTCTATGATTCAAGGCTAATCCTGTATAAAAGTTTCGAAGCAGAATCTTTGCATCCCCCTTTAGGTTGCAAATATGATAGGATTCCATTAGCCTATACCAAGCATCCTTCAAATTTTCTCCTTGTCTCTGTTTGAAGTATAAAACTTCAAAATCTGGTGACAAAGGAGGGGTAGTTAAGCTAGCCATAGTAACAAGGTAGAGCAAACAAGATGCACACAAAAATAGATCTGACAAGAATAAGGCAACCAAACAGGTGGGCGAATAAAACGGAAATTTTTTTTGAAGTGGGGGAGATAAAAACGAGAGGCAAATGGCAAATAATGTAAATCGCAAGGAGATGAGATTTGTGATTAGGAACCTGATAAATATTGACGATGTCTCCCTGGCAACGGCGCCAGAAATCCATTCTTGATGGCTCGTGTCCGCGACAGTTTTACCCCGAAGAGGAAGGGATGATGCAGCACATCTACGGTAGGTATTTCCCTCAGTTATGAAACCAAGGTTATCGAACCAGTAGGAGAACCAAGCAACACTATGTAAATGTGATCTCCACACAAAGTACAAATACTTGCAACCCGACGCGTAAGAGGAGTTGTCAATCCCTCCCTGGTAAAAGATTGGCAAACAGATAGATTGGTAGATGCAAATAAAATAACGGCAAATAAAATTCAGCAAGATATTTCTGGGTTTTTGGTAATATAGATCTGAAAATAAAAGATGCAAATAAAAAGGCAAATAGCAATACAGATCTAAAAATATATGATGAAAATATAAACCCGGGGGCCGTATATTTCACTAGTGGCTTCTCTCGAGAAAATAGCATACGGTGGGTAAACAAATTACTGTTGGACAATTCATAAAACCTCAAATAATTATGACAATATCCAGGCAGTGATCATTATATAGGAACATGTCCAAGATTAGTAGACCGACTCCTACCTGCATCTACCTCTATTACTCCACACATTGACCGCTATCCAGCATGCATCTAGTGTCTTAAGTTGATGGAGAAACGGAGTAATGCAATAAGAACGATGACATGATGTAGACAAGATCTATCTAGTCGGCCTAACTAAACCAAAGATTCATGTATAAACCAAAGATCTATTCATGTATAAATAGATGCCATCTTGTTATCCTTAATAGCAACTATACATGCGTGTCATGCTGCCCCTTCTGTCACCGGGAAAGAACAACGCACGATCGAACCCAACACAAAGCACCTCTTCCCATGGCAAGAAAAATCGATCTAGTCGGCCTAACTAAACCAAAGATTCGAAGAAGAAATACGAGGCTATAAGTAATTATGCATATAAGAGATCAAAGAAACTCAAATAACTTTCATGGATATAAAGATATGATCATAGACTCAAAGTTCACCGGATCCCAACAAACACACCGCAAAAAAGAGTTACATCAAATAGATCTCCAAGAGACCATTGCATTTAGAATCAAAGAGAGAAGAAGCCATCTAGCTACTACCTATGGACCCGTAGGTCTACAATGAACTACTCATGCATCATCGGAGAGGCACTAATGAGGATGATGAACCCCTCCGTGATGGTGTCGAGATTGGATCTGGTCGTTCTGGAACTTGTGGTGGCTGGAATTGTGTTTGGTCAACTCCCCTCGGATTTTGGATTTTTGGGTTATTTATAGAGCAAAGAGGTGGTGCGGGAGCCGGCCAAGGTGGGAACAACCCCACCAGGGCGCGCCTGGGCCCCCAGGCGCGCCTAGGTGGATTGTGCTCCCCTCGGAGCCCCCCTCTGGTACTTCCCTGGCCCAAGTTGTGTCTTCTAGTCGAAAAAATTCTCCAAAAAGTCCCCAGGCGGGCCCAGGTGGGTTGTGCTCCCCTCGGAGCCCCCTCTAGTACTTCTCTGACCCAAGTTGTGTCTTTTGGTCCAACTAGTAATAATGTATGTGCAATGCATGTTTATATTAGGTAGGATATTAGTTGCACGTTATATTAGGTAAGATATATCTGTTGCACGTTGGTATTTGGTAAGATATCAATTACTTTTTCGCGGGAATGGTAGGATATTAATTACATGACAGATTTCAAGGGATAGCGTTGAGTCAAAACGTGTTTATAACTAATGGCAGTGGTGGGTAATTAGAGCGTTAAACGTGTTTTGGTGCTCAACATTGAAGCGATTTGAACCGCTAGATAACATGATTTGACAGTCGAGATGGTTTGGATCTGTCCATTTGGGTCTTTTTATATTGGTATAGATATAGATAAATTCTCCAAAAAGTTTTGCTGCATTTGGACTCCGTTTGGTACTGATATTCTGCGAAGTAAAAAACAAGCAAAAAACAGCAACTGGCACTGGGCACTATTTCAATAGGTTAGTCCCAAAAAAAGATATAAAGTTGCTATAAAATGAGTGTAAAACATCCAAGAATGGTAATATAGCAGCATGGAACTATCAAAAATTATAGATACGTTGGAGACGTATCAGGAACATATAGTCCACTTCTTGCAAACTGGAGAACTTCCCGATGACCCAGAGGAATCTGAAAAAGTGGCTCGCCAATCAAGTATGTACTGTACAGAAGGAGGCCAAATGGTGTGAGATTGAAGTGTATCAGTCAAGAAGATGGACTAGTGTTGTTTGCAGAGATTCATGGAGGTGTGTGTGGCTCACACCTCGGATCGAGAGCACTTATCAGGAAAGTTTTCCGGCAAGGATTCTATTGGCCCATAGCCCTCCAGGATGCAACTGAGCTCGTCATTAAGTGTGACGCCTGCCAGTTCCATTCCAAAAACATTCATCAACCTACCCAAGCCCTTCAAATGATCCCTTTATCCTAGCCTTTCACGGTATGGGGGCTCGACATCTTGGGCCCCTTTCCCCGTGCTACCGGAGGCTTTGAATTCTTGTTAGTAGCAACCGACAAGTTTACAAAGTGGCCCAAGGTAGAGCCATTGAGAAAGGTGACTGCGCAATCAACTATCAAGTTCTTCAAAGGATTTGGTGTGCCGTTTCAGAGTACCTAACAGAGTGATCATTGACAACGACACCCAATTCACAACCGCGTCTTCATGCAATACATCCAAAGCCTTGGAAGCAATGTCTCTTTCGCCTCTGTTGCTCACCCAAGGAGCAACAGGCAAGCCGAAAGGATGAACACTGAAGTGCTGCGAGGACTTAAGACAAGAACTTCTGATAAGCTGCGAAGGTGCGGCAAGCGATGGGTTGATGAGTTGCCGGTGGTTCTTTGGTCAATCAGGACGACACCAAATCAAGCTACTGGCAGACTCCCTTCTCCCTAGTGTATGGGGCATTAGCAGTACTCCCCACGGAGCTCATATACGGGTCACCTCGAGTACTTGCCTACGACGAAGTAGCGCAGGAGCAGCTGCGGCATGACGATGCCGTGCTCCTTGAGGAAGATCGTCTCCGCGCAGCTGTACATGCTGCACGATACCAGCAAGCCCTGCGTCACTATCACAGCCGCAGGGTGCATGCACTACAAAAAAAAGACACATCCGTGACATTTTGGGCTGAACGAATTTTTTTTCTGTCATACTTATGACACTTCTATGACGATAATTGTGACAAAACCCGGTATCATCATAGATGTGGTGGGGTCCTACTTCTATGACAAAAAATCCTGACAGAAAATGGGCTTTTTGTCCTGGGCGGGCCGGAGACGCAGCTGCATGACATTCTTTGGGCCGTCCATGACGAAAAAAACCGTGGTAGAAGCAAGGGCGAGGAAAATATCAGGGTGTTCCCGGTTACGGTGGGTGGTCGAGCCCGAGCGATGCGCGTTTCTCTCGTACACGCACGCGCGTGGGTGCGAGGCGTTGGGCTCTAACTGAACCCGAGCAAGGCGTTGGGCTCTAATTGAACCCGAGCGATTGCACTGCAGGCTACGCGTTACTGAACCCGAGCGATCGATCAATGGCTGTTAACTGAACCCGATCGAGCGATTCCTTCACTACTACTGCTAACTGAAGCCGATCGATGCTGCCTCTGGATGAACAGTGAGTGTTGCCGGGGGGTTTGGATGAACATTTCCCGGTGGGGGTGGATGAACAGGACCCCGTGGTGTTGCCTCTGGATGAACAGGACCCCATGGTGTTGCCTCTGGATGAACAGGACCCCTATCGATCGAGCCGGTTGGGGCTGGATGAACAGGACCCCGTGGAGGGCAGGATGAATAGGACCACCCCGTGGAGGGCTAGATGAACAGTAGACAGTGGAGGGCTGGATGAACAGTAGCCCGTGGAGGGGTGGTTGAACAGGAGCCCATGGAGAGGGCTGGTTGAACAGTAGCCGGTGCAGTAGCGCGCGGTGGAGGCTGGATGAACAGGAGCCCGTGGATGAACAGTCGCAGGTGGAGGCTGGAGGAGGTCGACGGTGGATGAACAGTAGCCCGTGGAGGCTGGAGGGGGTTGACGGTGGAGATGAATAGTATCCCGTGGCGTCCCGTTTTGCGGTACGCCACATCCCTCCCGATGAACAGGACCCCCGTTTCGACCGTAGCGCTCCAACACAAGTCCGTTTCCTCTGTTTTGCGGTAGGCCACACCCCTCCCGATCAACAGGACCCCCGTTTCGACCGTAGGAGGTCCGTTTCCTCCGTTTTGCGGTACGCTAGACCCCTCCCGATGAACAGGATCCCGTTTCGAACACGGCCGGTTGAACACAAGGCCGTTTCCTCTGTTCCGCGGTACGCCAGGCCACGTTTCCATCGGTTGTTCCGTCCAAGCCGGTTGGCTCCCACACGTTCCGTTGCCTCCCGATGAACACGACGCATTCCGTTGTTTCCCCATGAACACGACGACGCAGTTTCTCCGTTCCGACCCAGCCATGTACATGAGCCCTGGCCATACGTACGCGCGAGTAGGCGTTCGAGACCCCGCCCGTATGTACGTACGTGGCCGTATTTAGTTTCTTACACCCCGGCC
Source organism: Triticum aestivum (assembly GCF_018294505.1). Lineage (NCBI taxonomy): Eukaryota > Viridiplantae > Streptophyta > Magnoliopsida > Poales > Poaceae > Triticum > Triticum aestivum. Next base: position 129,556,080 of record NC_057814.1, on the reverse strand, counting down.
GCTATACGTACGTCTACATGCTACGTGCGCACCTCTACTATGACACGTGCGCGCCTCTACATCGACCAGTATGTACGTACACGTTCGCAACCAGAATGACAATGCTACGTACGCTTCGACCAGGTGGGTCCAGACTGTCAGGCACTTCCTTGCGTGCGAAGATGTAGCTGGTGGTCCCAGCAGTCACGGGGGCGAATCGTTTTCTTGCCCGGACGCACTTCCTTGAGTGCGAAGATGTAGCTGGTGGGTCCCAGCAGGCAGGGGGAAACGTTTTTTTCGCGAAATACGGTGGCCCGTCCGGTGGGTCCCCGTTGTCAGGTGGAGGAATAATTATTTTGCGCGTAATAAGGAGGCACTTCCTTGCTGCGGCCGCGGACCCAGCTGTCAGCCTCTCCACGTACAGTACTCTTCCGATGGAAGTCGTTCCTTGACCACGTTGACCACACCACGCCAAGAGCACCAGGGCGGTGGACGACAGCGAGGCCTAGGAAGGGTACGACGCGGAGCCGGGGAAGACGCGACAGTGGAAGCCCGCGCGGAGAGGAGTACGAGGGTTCACTGGTTCGGCTGCGGTGTGAGGCTGCCGTCGCTGCAAGGCCTGGCCAGCGGTGGGAATAGTAGGGGGCGATGAGGCCTCCACGGCAGCACAGCCGGCCATGGGAGGCAGGAGCATGCAGCACGACCGGCGCTACTTTGGGCGGCTGGAGCAAGAAGACCAGAGGTTGAAGAAGCACTACGGCCGTTGGATGGACATCATACGATCACTGGAGCTAGAATCATTCATATGGACTAAGTTGACAAAGCACTCCGTCCCCGTCAACTTAGTAGGCCCACAAGTCAGCCACCCAGCAAGGTGGGTCCCAACTAGCAGGGGGAGTATTCATTTTTTGTGCGTAATAAGGCGGCACTTCCGGTGGGTCTGAGCTGACAGCGGGGGGAACGTTTTTTCGCAAAATACGGTGGCCCATCCGGTGGGTCCCAGCAGTCAGGGGGAAACGTTTTTTCGCCAAATACGGTGGCCCGTCCGGTGGGTCCCTGCTGTCAGGTGGAGGAATAATTATTTTCCGCGTAATAAGGAGGCACTTCCTTGCGGCTGCCGTGGACCCAGCTGTCAGCCTCTCCACGTATAGTACTCTTCCGATGGAAGTTGTTCTTTCACCACGTTGACCACGCCATGCCGAGAGCACCAGGGCGGTGGACGACGGCGAGGCGTAGGAAGGGTACGACGCGGAACCAGGGAAGACGCGGCAGTGGATGCCCACGCGTAGAGGAGTATGAGGGTTCACTGGTTCACTGCGGTGTGAGGCTGCCGTCACCGCAGAATACAAGGGGTCTGGGTGAGTAGAGGGATGGCCTGGCCAGCGGTGGGAGTAGTAGGGGGCGGTGAGGCCTCTGCCGTATCGCAGCCGGCCACGGGAGGCAGGAGCACGAGGCACGACCGGCGCTGGTTTGGGCGGCTGGAGCAAGAAGACCAGAGGTTGAAGAAGCACTACGTACGGCCGTTGGATGTACATCGTACGATCACTGGAGCTAGAATCACGCATATTGACTAAGTTGACAAAGCCCTCCATCCCCGTCAACTTAGTAGGCCCACAAGTCTGCCTGCCACTATACTGGGTCCCAACTAGCAGGGGGAGTATTCATTTTTTTTGTGCGTAATAAGGATGCACTTTCTTGCGTGCGAAGATATAGCTGGTGGGTCCGAGCTGTCAGCGACGGTAATGTTTTTTTCAAGAAATACAGAGGCCCTTTCGGTGGGTCCCGGATGTCAGGTGGAGGAATCATTATTTTGCGTGTAATAAGGAGGCATTTCCTTGCGTGCGGCCATGGACCCAGCTGTCAGCCTCTCCACGTATAGTCCAATTCAGATGCATGTCTATCATTGACCAGGCCACGCCAAGAGCACCAGGGCGGTGGACGACAGTGAGGCCTAGGAAGGGAACAACACGGAAGCAGGGAAGACTCGGCAGTTGTTTCCCACGCGGAGGGGAGTACGACTGTACGAGGGTTTATTGGTTCGTCTGCCGTCGCCGGAGAATAACAGCAGGTGTGGGTGAGTAGAGGGATGGCAAGGCCATCGATGGGAGTACGGTGGGGTGGTGAGGCCTGCGTGGCAACACAGCCGGCCGCAGGCAGGAGGGAGCAGGCAGTCCCGCCGGCGCTTGTTTGAGCGGCTGGAGCAGGAAGAGCAGAGATTGAAGAAGCACGACGACCTTTGGATGGACATCCAACAGTCACTGCTTGTGCGTCAACCTTTTTTTAGGAAAGCCTCAAATCTGTGGAAAACAACATACAACCCATCTGCCATTATTTCTAATAATTTACAGCCCATTTGCTAATTCTTATGTTTTTTTGGCGCCCATATTCTTTTTGTTAGCATTACAGCCCATATTGTGGTCACGGTTAAAAAATTATACGTAATTTTGCATATTTCGGTGCGGTCCGAACTGTTTTTAATCCCAAAATTTCGAGTCTCATTCAAACTGATTTTAAAAATAAATGTATATCCATAGAAAATCCAACAAATTGTCCATGCATAAAAATTAATGCAATTTAAAATCTCGAAATGAAAAAAATAAATTTGAAACTAATTGCCGGTTTGATGTGTTTTAAAAATGTACAACCCATTTCTCATTACTGATAGGCCATTTTCTCGTCCAGCTGAATGAACCTCTCCTCGTCTTGAAAGATTTACAGCCCAACAGTCCTGACAGAGAGACTTACTTGGCAAATCACAAAAAAACTGGGCTAGCAATTTTCAGAAAGAAAAAATAACTACTGGGCTGGTCTGTGGTAAACATAAAAGAGAAGGTTGTCTAGACAAGCTAGAGTGCCCCGCACAGCCCAGTTGACACCCTGCTTCCGTCTCAAAAACAAATTAGATAAATGCCACCCCAATTATGGCGATTCATAAAAATGTCACTGCAATTTCTAAACTTTGAAAAATGCCACTGCAATTTTTGCAAACTTTGGAAAATGCCACTGCAATTTGCAAACTTTGAAAAACGGCACTCCAGACTTCGAAAAATGCCACTGGAAATGGCATCTTTCAAAGTTGGGAAATTGCAGTGCCATTTCTCGGAAACACCCGATTTGGAGTGGCATTTATCAAATTAACCCGAAACAAAAATAACTGGGCGAGTTGCTGGGTCCCTGGTGTCAGCCCTCGTTGTGCAATTCTCTCGTTTATTGACTACGTTGACAATGGCATGGGACCCAGATATCATAAATCCATTAGGAGGAGCCATTTTTTTTTGGCTTGAAATAAGGAGGCACTTGCTTGCGTACTGCCATGACCTTGGCGGGTCCCTGCTGTCATCCTCTCCACGTACAATCATCTCCTGATTGTGTACGCGTCAACTTGGTAGGCCCACAAGTCAGCCTCTAAACCCGTGGAGGACAAATACAACCCATTTAAAAAAATAACAGCCCATTCCATACGTTCAAACGGAAAGTTCAACATTCAGAGCAAAGTAACAGGTCTCATCCACATATAGAGTACTGAACTTCCACGTTGACAACCATCATAGCCAAGTTAACTATCTACTCCCACTAATACTCTAGTAGCGTACAAGTACTAACTTACTCTTAGCTAACTAGACGATGTCGGCCGCCATCTACGGTACACGCTAAACGCCGGCACCGGCGTCCTCCGCCTCGCCTCGGACTTGCCAGAGGTGCGATAGGGCGCGTTGCTCACGCACGTTGGCCCTTTCCATGCCGGCATGGTCCACCGAAGCTTTGGCTTCTAAGAGGGAAACCCACTTGACGAGCTGGTAGTAAAAATCAGTGTCGCGGACGCGTGCGTGCCCAACAGCCTCCAGGGCTATTTGCTGGGCGCCGGCCTCCATGTAGTCGGCCCAGTTGCGGGCGCTCTGCTCGCGACTTAGAGCGTCGGTGCGCTGCTGCTCCATGTCCCGCTGGCAGCACAAATCGGCGATACGCTGCTCCTCCGCCAAGCGGTCGCGCTCCAACAACTCCTGCTCCTCTGCCAGGCGGTCGCGCTCCAACAAGTCCTCGATCTCCACATTGCCATCTAAAGACCGATAGAATGCCTCCTCCCTCCGTCTGCCTTCCGGTGAAAACCGAACACTAGTTCCAGTGGCGACTGCCTCCGGCCTCGCCTATCGCGGACGGGCGGCGGCATGGCGGACGTGGCGAGAGCGAGGATAAGTGGCGAGCGACATCGGGCCGGTGGGGGTTTATGAGGATAGGGCGAGTTGGGTCACGGTGCCACCATAGAAGGCCGGGAAACAGTACTTATAGGCGGAAGGTAGCGCGACGGTAATCGGAATTCAATGCATAATTAAGCAGACATGGCTTAGCGCGCCAGCTTGCCGTGGAAAACTAGAGAAACTGAAATTCTGACTGTGCCGTCCCGTCCCGTCCGTGCTGGGTCACAGCCGTCATGACGGTCAAACGAGTGCACTCGAATCATCTCCCTCCTTGTCAATAATGATTCCACGGATTTAAAAGGCCCGCAACAATTAAAGCGCATCTTTTTTCACATCAGTTAGCTGCCTTAATTATGGCCGGCTACATGCAGGCACTCAAAACCGCTTGCAGCCAGTACGCGGAGCAGCATGCAACGAGTCGCAGCCGAGGGCATTAGTTGATGAACTTTAGCTGGGAGATAAGGCATTTGCGAATGTTTTCACTGGCAGTTTCTTCAGATTCGCATGGCATTTTCTTTAGAGCAGCTTGTCAGTTTCTTCAGAGGTAGGCATTTTTATTCAAAAAACTGCCACTTCGGATCTTGCGTCGCAACTAAAACTGCTAGGAGCGCATTAGTAGGCTAGCTAGTGATCGATCAGTAACTTGTAAACACTGAGCGAACAGATATAAGGAACTGTTAATGCATCTCAATGATTCACAGATCATATACAAATATGTAGCTCCAAAAGCAAAGATCAGCCACAACTAAAACCAACTAGTATGATTCCCATACATAAGATCAACATGTTAATGCATCTCAATGATTCACAGATCATATACAAATATGTAGCTCCAAAAGCAAAGATCTAGAAAAAATATATGTTCTTCCTACTAACATGGATGCTTCTCTTGGCCAACATTCATTATGGACTGAAAGAAAAATTTGTTTGTGAAGTCTACAATTCCTCTTGCAAACGTAAGTGGTTTCACCAACAGCTGGAACCATGAGAATGAACCACACATGATGGAGGAACATCCACTGCAATATGATTTGGTCTTCTCTCGATCACACGGCGAGACTATTTTCGGAATACAAACTTTAACTTAGGCAAAATGATGCCCATTGTATAATCAGACCAAAGCAATGAAGCACCTAGTGTTGACCAATAAATAGTACAGTACTACTTTTCTGCAGTCCATGAAGTGACTATCCAATCTTTCTGTGTCTATTTTCAAATGGCACTGCATGCAGTGACTATACTATTCTCTTGTGCAGTTCAACCAAAATTGCGGTCACTTTGTGTGTTTGCCAAATAGCAACGGGCAGACATATCTGTCTGCACAAATATCAAGCGGCTAGTAAACATATACCCCAGCTTGTATTTTCGGTTTAAACATGTCTCTTCCTCTTAGCATCTGTCATGTTTTGCACTTGACAATTTGATACAGTCATGTTTTTCCCTAGAAAATTTCATACTGAATTGATTTGCTTGTTCAGAGCAGAAATATAGCGCCTATTTTTCATCAGACCAAGGATATCCATGTTTGCAGTGATGGAAGAGGTGAAATTGGTACAACCGAAATTGAGCATCCAATGATTGAATCATGTCCTGCACCTCCAATGTAGGTCCACCCTGCCAATAAATTCACATGCAAACCATTAGTATTAGTATCTAATGACAGTACAAAAAGTGTAGCAAGATAGTATCAAACCATGTACCTTCTTAATGAACAGCTAATAGTGCCACCAATTGGATATAAAGGTTTGGAAGAAAACATGCTCCTAATGTTAAACCAGTTGGACTTTTTGTGCAGTTCCACTAAAATTGAGCATCCCTGTTTGCATAGATATTGAAAGTGTGATTACTATAAAAGTGGCACTAGTTGAAGCATAGACTCACAAATATAAGCAATCCAATTTCTTAATGGGAAAAGGTAGCAAGACTGTTTCTAACCACCTGTTTGAAGGAATAAATAGGGCAACAGCGGCTGATGTTAGAAAGGCATATATAGTTCTTTCTGAAAGAATGATCGATTCCTAACCTTTCCTCTTCTTTTAAGCATATTTTGTGCAGTTCAACTAAAATAAAATGACATCACCGCCTTGACAATTCAATGACACTATACAAAAGGAAATGACTTAACATTACATCATGATGTCAGGTATGTTGTCGACAGGCATTAGAGACAAACTTACAGACCTCCTACGATAACATAATGAACATTAATTTTACCAAAGGTGTGACTAGCTTTACCGGGATAATTTGAGTGAACTCTACACCTTCAGTTCCTTAATATAAGACGTTTTCACGGTTCAGTAAACGTCTAGTATTTAGAAAAACAGGTAGTAGTTTTCTTGAGCACATATCTGGGAAAGCTTGCCACACTTTATTTATGTCCATACGCTAATGCAACACCATTCAAAATTTCAAATACTACAAATATACACTAATCTAGTGGCTAGTGCAACGGTAGAGTAGTTATTTTATTACAGGGTACAGTACAATGGTTTTACTGAATAGATTTCAATAAACTCTGGCACTGGAAGATTTCTATAAGAATTAACAACACAAAATGTAAAGGTAACACGTTTCAGCATTGGTATACTAGCTGTGCATGAGCATTAAACCAGATACAAAAGTCTGAAGGTAACTAGCATTATTAACTAAAAAAATTGCAAACCATGTACCTCCAAGGTAAATATCATTTCGAACTCGGGGGGACCTTAAAAATTGCTATCCCAATCTTGATAATCGATCAAACATAAAAACTTGATTGAACGAATCAAGAGAACAGCCGGAGGAGGAGGTGCCCACTCTTGACCTTTCCTCTTGTCTTCATAATTTTTTGTGCAGTTTAACCAAAATAAAATGACATCAGCGCCTTGGAATTTTGGTGACATTGTACAAAAAATTTAACTTATCTCATGAAAGTGAGGTATGTAACCTATAAGCATTAACAGTGCAAAAATCTGAAGGTAGTAACAAGTTTCATCGTTGGTATACTGGCTGTGCAACATCATTAGAATGCCTTAGCTGAAAAATCTTTAATACATCCACAATCAACAGCTAACCCTGGAATAATCCAGTGACATTAAATGGCATTGCTTAAATTTATCGGTGGCATTAGACTGAGTGCGGCATTAGTTAAATGTGGCATCACTTTAGCAGTAGCATTGCTTGACTTGACTGCTGGCGTTATACTCACAGCAAAAAGTGACAATAAGAGCATGGGAGGCCCATTCGGACAGTGGGCGCACCAGTACGATGTACCTCCATGGACACATAGAGTGGTGAGGGAGGTATGGTTTCCCAGAGCAACAAATATCCAGGCAGCATATGTGGCTTACGTCCCATTTTTGTTATGTTTAGCCACCTTTTTCCTATGTGAGGACAACAAACTGATCGACCTAGCCATTCTCTATTGTGTTGTCATGCCTTTCTACCATTCTTCAACCAAGAGACACGAGACTCGTTCCTTAGCTACTGATTTTCCCCTTTTCAACCTAAATGCGGGTTCAATGCCTACTCTCTTGGACAGTACAGTCTCCCTTCCTTTCCTTATTCAACCCAGACATGGATTAGTCTGCATGAAGTAGGGTTTCCTTTAATAGTGCAAATTAAGGTTTTCGTCTGCGTGACCAGCAGAGCAGAGGATAGCAAATTGGGAAGATGGTGGAGTGGAAAAAGATCCACATGCAGCGACGTGGCAGATGGGGCAATAGAACAAGGGTATGGTTTGAAAAGAGGTAGCATACCTGAGGGTCGGCGGGAAGTTGCTTCGCTCGTGGTCGTCGTCCTCCGCATGCACTACGGCAGCAAGCTTGGGGACGGAGGCCATCCCGCGTGGGCGCTAGGTCAGAGAGGATGGCCTTGTCGTCAGTGCGTGACCTCGCTCGCCGACGACGAGTGCGTCACCGCTGCACGTCCTTTTCTTCCCCGGCGGATCTGTGACCACCGGTGAGGAGGGAGAGAGAGGCCGCCTTTTTTAGATCTGGAGAGAGGGTGATAGTGTGAGAAGCAAGTGGGCAGCCCTTAGCAAGAAAGCTCTGAAGCTCCAGCCTATATATCTTTTTTATACTACTAGTACTAGAGGTGGAGTAGTGGTAGAGTAGTTTATATTTTCTCTGCAAACAGTACCAGTTAGTCATGCTTCAAAACTAAACGGCACGCCATTAAAAAAAGGAAAGTCGAGAAATAATACGGCACTTCGGGCCAACGCGACCAGATCGCATTTTGCACGAGAAATTACACACCATGTTTCGTTGACATGTGGTCCCCTTCCAACATGTTAGTGAGACGACGGTGAGTCCTTTTGTAAAATTTCTGAAAGGACGTGTAGGCCGGGGTGCCTCTTCGTGTACCGTGGCAAACTGGCAACCATCCACCGGCTCTTCGCCTTTCCCTCTCGATTTGGAACTGCTGTCGCACGCTCTTCCTCCCTCCTCCATTTGGCTTCACCCTTCCTTTTGCCATTGTTCGATCGTCTTCTCCATGGAGGGAACAAGCCGGAAACGACCCCGTTATTCTTGCCCCGATCTGAAAGATGACATGGTGGGGGAATTCATTGATCGGTGCGACTTCATCACCTCGGCTAGCATGGCAGGTTCGTTCAAGAACATTCTCGACTCAACTAATAACATCATTACAAGGAACCCAAGGGTCCAGGAGCGGTTTGATCTCCCATATCTTCTTCGCTATAAGCCTGTTCGCATGGGCGCGGACGACGGAGGCCTCGCCTTGTGCAAGTTGATGCCGTTTGATAATGATACGTGTGATGTCAAGATGCCATCGCTTAAGGGTAAGGCCTGGGCTGGCGCAAATGGAGATTGGGTTGTTTATATTGGGTACAATTGCGAGTGGGAACTTGTGAATGTGTACACTCGTCAGCGGATTCCACTTCCAAAAATCTCAGAGTGCCCTGAGGTTGAGCACACAGATGATCTACGTACATTCAAATACGGTCATGGTGGCTGTCGTCTACGGAAGATAGCAATTTGTCGAGTTCCCAACCACTCTTGGAATTACGAGAACTATGAAGTTGTTGCTATATTCAACAAGCTTGTTGTAAGTGCATCTAGTGCCCCTTAGTGATTTTGGTGTATTGAAGACTTATAGGTTAAGGGACTAATGTGTTTATGAGTGTACACAGGTCTATAAGTCTATGAGGAGTTTGATATTTACAGAGAAAGTCGACCCCTAAAAATGAAGTTCTTCGACTGAGGACTTTGGATTTCTGAAGACTTTGAAAGTGAAGAAATTGGTGTGACCTTGAAGACTTGGTATTCATTTGAGGAACATGAAGCGTGAAGACTTTTGTTTTCGTAGTTTCATTTTATCTTTCTCGAGTCATAGGAAACACCGTACTGTTAAAGGGGGTCGAGGAAATACTAAGGAAAAATTTCCATGTGATGCTCAACTCAAAATCCTACACCTACCGATCCCTTCGAGTGAATCCATTGGAAATCTCATATAGTTCAGTCATATTCTTCAGTGACAGAGACGAAGTTCTTCTGGTCTCTGTGGAATTTGTTCTGAATGAGGAGTTAGGAATTCGCCAGTGTGGATTGCCTACACAGTGAGGAACATGATAGCCCTGAGGAATTTGATACTCAAATTTCCGACCGTTGCTGTGCTATGCGCCAGCTGTCCCAAAATATCTACCCACCTAACGGTCATATCATTGAAGGGCATTTATGTCTTATCATGTCGGGCTGCTCCCTAGGCTATAAATAGCCGCCCCCTACAACCACTAGCTGGTTGGCTGCTCTGAGAGAAACTGACACTTATCATTTGAGAGCATCCCATCCTCCGAGGACTTTGAGCGAAACTCATCAAGTGAGGAAAACCCAAACCCAAACACCTACAAACCTAAAGTGATTGAGCATAACTGAAGAGATTGATCCTGCGTGGATCCGACGCTTGTTACCTTTGAAGACTGTGATTCTTCTAGACGGTTAGGCGTCATGGTCTAGAGCATCCAAGAGGAATTGTGGATCGCCGAGTGACCGAGTTTGTGAAGGTTCGGAAGTCACCTGAAGACTTACCACGAGTGATTGGGCGAGGTCTGTGTGATCTTAGCTCAAGGAGAATACGGTGAGGACTAGGTGTCCTGGACTGTGTGTTCAGGACTGGGTGTCCGGGACTGTGTGTCCTCGGGTTTAAATACCTAGCCGCTCCAACCAGATGTACAACTGAGACAGCAGTTGGAACTGGTCTACCAAATCATTGTCGTCACCGAGCTTACTGGTTCTATTTCCTCAACTCTTTCATTTCCTCATAACTATGTTGTGCACTTGTTCATATCTGTGTTTGAAGACTTTGACTGAAGACTTTCTCAATTTCTTGAGTTCAATTTCTTCAATCTGTTTGTCTTCATCTTGTGTTATCCTGTGTTTACGCTTTCTGTACTCTGTGCTTGTCTTCATTTCATTATGATGACCATGCTTGTATTCTGTTATATTTACTTCTGAGTACTTATTCCGCTGCAAGTAGTTCTTTGCCAAGGAATTTCCTCACCCGCAAATTCCTTATTGAAGAATTCATAAAAATCGCCTATTCACCCCCCTCTAGTCGATATAACGCACTTTCAATTGGTATCAGAGCAAGGTACTCCCTTGTTCTGTGTGATTTTGGTTTAACCGCCTGGAGTTTTAGTTATGTCGACCGCAGGTATGAAGAAAGTGACATGCCCCATCTTTGACGGTCATGATTATCCCAAGTGGAAGGCCATGATGAGGAAACGCCTCATGGCAATGAACAGCGAGCTGTGGACCATCACTGAGATTGGTCTTACCGATCTATGCAAGATGGCGGACACTGTTGATATTCGCAAGTACACTCGATTTGACATCATGGCGAAGGATATCTTCTGTTCCTGCCTATCCAGAGATGAATTCGGGCGCATTATGCATCTTTGCAATGTGAAGCTTATCTGGGATCGAATCTCTGACGTCTATGAAGGACATCGAACTTGTCATGATCCCTGGTTTGAGGACTTCAAGGAATCACTCAAAACGATGACTTTTGAACCTAAACCATCATCTTCTACACCATGCGTCATGGCGAAAGGTGCCAAGGTAACCGAATGTTCCTCATCCGAGTCTAGTGATGATGAATCTGATGATGATTTTGGACCTAGCTATACCAAGCTTGTTTATATTGCCACTAAACAACAAAAGGCCTTGGAAAAGGTTCAAAACATGCTAGATAAAAGTGATGATATGTTGGGTGAAGAAATGGATCGCACTAAAACCTTGACTGAAAATCTTAAAAGACTTCAGTCTAGATTTGACAACCTTCAAGGTCATCATAACACTCTCTTATCTGATCATGAGAAGCTTTCTTATGAATTTCTTCAGAGAAAGTAAGATCTTGAAAACCTAAGAGTGAGTTATGAAGATCTTCAGAAGGAGCGCGATTCATTACTTGCTCAACAAATCAGCGCTGCTCAGGAAGAATTTGTTCCTCCATGTTTGAAATGCATTGAACGTTAATCTGCTAATTCTTCACCTGAATGTTCAAATGCTTCTAATGCTACAAATTCTTCAACTATCTCTGCTATCACTAATTCCTCATCTGAGGATATTGCTAGTATCACTGACGATGCAGGGCTGAACGAATTGTACATGACAGGCATGTACAAAAGCCACAAAGGGCATCATACTCTTCGTGATGTGCTTAAAAAGCAGATCCTCAACAGGAACCCTGGGAAAGAGGGTATTGCCTTTGAGAGGAAACTCAATGCTGATGGTACATATTGGAAGCCTGAGTAGTACCCCAAAACCTCATGGGTTGCTGCAAAGGGACCTCCAGTTGATCCATCTAATCTATCTGGCTTTACATGTGAATCTTCTCATTCCTCTAATGAGTCATTTGACTCCAACTATAAACTGTTCAAAAATTAGAATGGTGAAGTATTTGCTAGATATGTTGGCACTAACTGCAGGAACGGTTCCCCTATGAAGAAAATCTGGGTTCCCAAAAGGTGCCTTGAAAGTCTTCAGGTGAATGTCCTCATGACACCACCTGTGAAGAAAAGGAACCCCAGATCAAATTCTTCGTATGGACCAAATTCTTCATATGGATCCAAGTCCTCATACGGATCGAATTCCTCACGTGGATCATATTCCTCAAAAGGATCAAAGTCCTCATATGAACAACATCGTGCTAACAACTTTGTTTCGCAGGGAAGAGCTAAGGGCTATGAATATCAGCATTATTCTTCTAATCATTATGTTCATAAGTCCTCGAAGAATTTCTCTGCTTATTCATATGCTTACCCTAACTCCTCTTATGTGAAACAAAATGGATTGGCGTCTATGTCACATTTCTCGTATGGAGCTCGCAGAGTGATGAACTCTTTGCCACCCCTTCAGATGTGGGTGGTGAAGAAAAAGGACTAATCTCTGATGCAGGGTCAGGTCTCCAGACGTACTCAAACGTCTAAAGAATTTGCTGGAGACCTGAAAAGTGCCTGAAAGGACGCAGGCTAATCATGAAGAAATGAACTTTCATTTCTCACGTCCTCATACTGTTTTAACTGTTGCATTGCTTGATGAAATTGGTCTGATGAATTGTGATGTCATATTCTTCACTGATGAAGTATATGAAGTTCGTAAGCTGCACCAATTCATCTGCAGGATGATCAACCCAAAGCCACTGAGTGGGTCCTCGATAGTGGATGTACAAATCACATGACTGGTGACAAGAATCTATTGATGGATGCTCCCTTATCACCATCGCATCTGAAGCATATCATCTTCGCTGACAAAGGAAAAAGTCAGATATTGGGTCTAGATAAGGTTGCGATCACAAAGGATCGACACATGGACAAAGTCATGCTTGTCGAGTCCTTAGGATACAACCTTATGGCTGTCTCAATGCTTTGTGATCTTGATATGGTTGTTGTCTTTGGCAAGTATCGTTGTGTTGTGGTTATGGAAGCTGACAATTCCAAAGTCTTCGAAGGCTTTAGGAGAGGAGACTTGTATATTGTTGATTTCTCTACAGGACCGCAACCAGCCGTGTGCCTACTTGCAAAAGCTTTAGAAGGCTGGCTATGGCATCGACGACTTGGTCATGCAGGCATGAGGAATTTGCACACGCTTGCGAAGAAGAAGCATGTCATTGGCATTGAGAATGTCAAATTCCTCAAGGATCACTTATGCGGAGCCTGTGAAGCTAGAAAGATGACAAAGGCTAAGCATCCAGAGAAGACTATCATGACCACTACTCGACCATTCGAATTTCTTCACATGGATCTCTTCGGTCCTAACCATTACTCAGCAGTCACAAATGATGCATCTCTCTATGGCTTTGTTATTGTTGATGATTACTCTCGTTACACATGGGTACATATTGTCACTTACAAACATGAAGTGCAGGAAGTCTTCAAACGATTTTCCTCGAGGGTTCAACCAACTTTGGTGTGAAGATCAAGCACATCAGAAGTGACAATGGAACTGAGTTCAAGAATTCTGGTCTTGATGACTATCTTGATGAACTTGGTATTACTCATGAGTTATCTGCTCCTTACACTCCTTAGTAGAATGGCGTCGTGGAGCGCAAGAACAGAACTCTTGTCGAGATGGCTCGCACTATTCTTGATGAGTACAAGACGCCTCGTCACTTCTGGATTGAGGCAATTTATACTGCGTGCCACATCATCAACAGGGTATATCTTCACAAATTCTTCAAGAAGACTGCCTATGAACTCCTCACTGACAAGAAACCCAATGTGAGTTATTTCAAAGTCTTCGGTGCTAAATGTTGGATTAGAGATCCTCATCACAATGCTAAATTTGCACCGAAAGCACATGAAGGTTTTATGCTTGGTTACGGAAAAGACTCGCACACCTACAGAGTCTTCAACAAAGTTCTTCACAAGGTTGTTGAAACTGTAGATCTGCGGTTCGATGAAACTAATGGCTCGCAAAGAGAGCACCTACCCTCTGTGATAGATGAACCAGCACCTGAGAAAACTATCAAGTTCAAGGCTACTGAGGATGTCATTCCTACCGAAGAATCTGCTGAAGAATTCATTCCAGAACGTGAAGAACGTCGAGCTAATGCACCTGAAGAAAATGCTGAAGAAAATGCTTATCAAATTCCTCGACGACAACCACCTCATCCTCGCGTTGCAAAAGAAGTGCAAGTTGAAAAGATCATCGATGACATTAAAGCACCAGGTCCTCTCACACGCTCAAAAGCTTCACATTTATCTAACTTTTGTGGGCACTATGCTTTTGTCTCTATCACAGAGCCCACTAAGGTAGATGAAGCATTTCTGGAGCCTGAGTGGATTCAGGCCATGCAAGAAGAATTACATCAATTCGAGCTCAACAATGTCTGGTAACTGGTTAAACGTCCAGATCCTTGCAAGCACAATATCATTGGCACAAAGTGGATCTACCGCAACAAGCAAGATGAAAATGGCCTTGTGGTGAGGAATAAGGCACGGCTTGTAGCTCAAGGCTACACACAGGTTTTGAAGATCCAAAGCATCCTGACAAAGTCTTCAGACTCAATAAGGCCCTCTATGGCCTCAAGCAGGCCCCTCGGGCGTGGTATGATACTTTGAAGGAATTCCTCATGAAGAAAGGCTTCAAACCCGGTTCACTCGACCTTACTCTTTTCACTAAATCTTATGATGATGAACTGTTTGTGTGCCAAATATATGTTGATGATATTATCTTTGGCTGTACTGACCAACGTTATCGTGATGAATTTGCCTATATGATGAGTGAAGAATATCAAATGTCTATGATGGGAGAATTGAAATTCTTCTTAGGTCTTCAAATACGTCAACAGCGCAATGGCATATTCATATCTCAGGAGAAATACCTCAAGGATGTACTGAGGAAATTCGGCATGCAAGACTGCAAAGGCGTCAAAATTCCGATGCCCACAAATGGCCATCTGTGCACTGATGAAAATGGTATTGACTTCGATCAAAAGGTATACCGCTCCATGATTGGTTCTTTATTGTATTTATGTGCATCTAGGCCAGATATTATGCTTAGTGTTTGCATGTGTGCCCGATTTCAAGCTACACCGAAGGAATCACACCATAAGGCTATGAAGCATATTCTTCGATATCTAGCTCACACACCAACACTTGGATTATTGTACCCCAAGGGCTCGGCTTTTGATCTCATTGGATATTCTGACTCTGACTATGCTGGTGATCGTGTGGACCACAAGTCAACATCTGGTACATGTCATTCCCTCGGACGATCTTTGGTCTGTTGGTCCTCGAAGAAACAGAACTGCGTATCACTATCTACTGCTGAAGCTGAGTACATTGCTGCTGGTTCTTGTTGTGCTCAATTGCTGTGGATGAAGCAAACTCTCAAGGACTACGGCGCCAACGTGAAGAATGTGCCTCTCTTCTGTGACAATGAGAGTGCCATCAAGATTGCTCACAACCTAGTTCAGCACTCGAAGACAAAGCACATTCAGATTTGTCATCATTTTCTTCGCGATCATGTGTTGAAGGGCGACATTTCTATTGAGCATGTGAAGACTGAAGAACAGCTAGCCGATATCTTCACAAAACCCTTGGATGAGAAGAGATTTAGCAAGTTGCGGTGTGAGCTAAATATCTTAGAATCTTCGAATGTTCTTTGAAAAGGACACTCATCCTAACACTTATGCAAAATTGATGACTTAGATGTGCAACACATGAAGAAACGTTTTTCTTCAATCAATGAAGAATAACACTCTAAGTGTGAAGAAATTAATGAAGAATTTGATTCTCAGAACCCTACGACAATTGTACGCGGTGTCTGAAATCATCAGTTTTATACGGTGGGTCACGCCACCACCAAAAGTTGAAAATCTTCAATTTGAGTTTTTCCTCAGTGAAATTCCTCAGTTGTTCATTTTCTTCAACTTTGCATTGTCTTCACCGTTTCCGTCGTCTTTCTTCATTGGCTATATATATATGAGTTTATGTCCTGTACAGCATTCACTTATTGTTATTTCTTCAAGTTGCTTTTTCTGCTAAGTGAATGTGATCGGACCCTTCCCCCTCTATGCTAAACTCAACCCAATCTTTTCACAAATTCTTCATATGCGTTCTATTTGAAACTCGTTCAAAATCTTCACTGTGTCCTTGTCAGCTGAAAATTTGTGAACGGAACGTTAAAACTTATCTTATCCAAAATTTTCGGTTTTGCCGCTCAAACCGTTCCGCTTCCCACGAAATACTTATCTATTCACCCACGATCTAACACGATCTCCACTTCTCAGTACGTGGGTGACACATGTCAAACGAATGAGAAGGGTCAGGGGCACGTTCGTCCAAAATCTTCGGGCGAACAGTTTTTCACCGTGGCTATAAATACCCCCTCTCCCCTTCCTCACTTCCTTTACTCCGCTCGACCTCTCTCCAGCTTGAGCATCTCAAACCCTAGCGCCGCCGCTACTTCATCGTCACCGGTGAGGAAGAGCTTCACTGCCTCGACCTCGTCGCCGCCGTACTCGCGCCGGCCGCGGAAATCTTCACTCCGCTGCCGCCGTAGCCGTCTTCCTCCGCCAAGTTAGGGCGTGGAAGACCCGCACTGACAAACTTCACATCTCCACATCCCAGTTCGTCGTGTTCTTCGTTCAGGGTAATTAAAAGTTACTTTTACTGCCCTCTTTGATTCAAATGATTTCTACAAAATCTTCAAAGGTGTTTATTCTTCAAATTCTTCACACACTAAACACCTCACATGTCATCTGTTCTTGATTCGTTTCTCTAAGCAATAATTTTTCTTCAAGATTCCTCAATTGTGTGGATCTTCGATCTATACAACTCTGGAACCTAAGACAAAGAAAGCTTAGTGAAATTCTTCAAGACTCATCTGGTAAAATTCCTCAAATTTGTTCTTTTTGAAAAACCTTCTGAGAACGCATATGACCTCTCCAAATTCCTCGCAACTATACTCTATTCATAGGTACTCATGTCCGCTGCTGAATCTCTAGGTTCTCATCAACTTAACTCATTTGCAGCGTTCCTCGAAGAAAAGTTGCATACTTCTTCAGAGAATTCAATTGTTCAAATTCCTCATCTGAAGAAAATGGCTGATGGAAAGAAGCCACAGAAAGGAGGAAAGAGGCCTGAGGTCAACACTGCATTTGAAATCCCCGAGGACATCTATGCTGGGTACTGCACACCCCCTGAGGAAGATAAAACTCAGCGCAAGGTGCGCATTCAGAAGATAGAGAGGAGATGGGAAAGAGAGTGGAGGGAGTATAGGTATGTGACTCCCAAGTACATGAAGAAATTCGCACTCAATCCTCCATGCCCAAGACCTCCGTTGGCACCAGGCCAAGAAGTTGATCTCACCAGCCTCAAGCGTGGTGAGGATTATCCTGATGAATGGGCCAAGCGCCAGGCCAAGCTGGCTAGACAAGCCAGAGAAGCAGTGAGGAAATTCAATGAAGACTCTGCTGCTGCTGCTGCCGCTGAGGCCTCTGTCAAGCCAAAAAAATCCATGTCAAAGAAGCCTGCGCGTAAGCCAAGTGCTTCACCTTCAATGCCCTCACGGCCAGAATCCTCAAAGCCCTCACGGCCAATTCCTCACGCTGCTCCTGCTCCTCCAAAATCCTCAACTCCTCCGCATAAGTCCTCAGCTGCTCCGACCAAATCCTCAGCACCTGTGCATCTTGCCACGTGCCAAAGGACTACAGGCATCTCTATTGCCTCAGGAGCTTCAGCTAGTTCCTCAGCTGCTCCAAATTCTTCAACAGGACCCTCTCTGCTGAAGACAAAGACCACTGCTGGACGAGGCTCTCGCCCAAGTCATCACAAGAAGCAGGTCGCCTTCCAAGTGCCGTCTGAAGAAGACGAAGCTGATGATGAAGAACTTGCTGAAATCATTAGAGATAGGCAAGTCAGGGCCGCTAGAGCCAAGGGCACAAATGTGCCTCTGCTTTTGGATCCAAAGTTGATCCTCGATTACATTGATCTCTGGCACAAGGACCCAAACACTCCTATGCCTAACTTCAAGCTGACTCCTGGCCAAAATCATATGCTGACTGCCTTCATCCAAGAAGAGAAATGGAAATTTGAGAAGGCCAGGCAGATCAAGAAAGCGCAGTACAGGAAGGAGAAATTCCTGAAGAACAACGTTGTCTCTATGACAACTGATGAACTTATGAAGATCCAGTCTAAAATCAAAGTCCTCAGCGATGATTTCAACACTTACTATGCTGATTGGAAAGGCACCAAGGTCAGGTTTGTTAAACTGACTGAGAAGTTCACCTCAAATGTTGCAGCCCCATCGCAACAAGAAATTCCTCAGGCTGAAGCATCTGCTCAGCCAACTGAAGAACATGCCAGCACCGCTGATGACATTCAGGCTGCTGAAGAAAATGTGAGTTCCAGGGCTGATGACTGCATTCCAGCCGCTGATGAAATAGCCAGGGCATCCACTAGTGGTGCGCCTGAAGAAAATGAAGAGGTCAGGGCAACTGCATCAGTTGTGCCTGAAGAAAATCAACCACATTCCTCTGCTCCTCTTGCACCTACCCCAACTCTAATCCTTCCATCTGCATCAGATGTGAAGAAGACCAAGGCTACAGAACATGCAGCAGTGAAGAAAAGGAAAGCATCAGCCTCATCAGATTCTTCAGCTCCGAAGAAGATAAAGAAATTGACCAGCTCAGTTGCAAACCCCATTGATGCTATTCCGATCTCAACCATGCCATCAAAGGACCTTGCTCCTTTTGATGAAGAATATGTGATCCCTAGCGGATCTGACGAAGAAAATCCTTCTGCTGCTTCGTCAGAGCAAATGGATGAAGAAATTGAATTGGATGAAATCCCTTCTACTCCAGCCGTTTCCTCGCCTATGCCTCAGTTTACTGCTGAAGAGGCCGGCGTTGAAGAAATAGAAGATGAAGACGTGGACATTGGCTGTACCACACCAGTGATGAATGATGACTTTTGGGGAAGTCAGCACCCCAACTCTCCACTCTTCACACCTTTACAGCAAATCCCTCAGTCCCCTGCACAAACTGTTCAAATGGGCTCTGAAGGAAATCAACCCTCTGCATCTGTTCATGAAGAAATTCCAGCCACTAGTGCTGAAGAAAATAAAAATGAAAACTTGAAGACCCAGGCTGCCACTGAAGAGGAACCAGAAATTCCTCAGCCTGAAGAACCTGAGATTGCGATTCCTGAGGTTGTAATGCAACTGACTGACACTCCTCTGCCCAAACCAAAGGATCCATTCTCAAGGAAGCAAAAATTCAAGGCTAATGATTTCTTCGGCGAGCACGTATTCTTCACTGATTACAACCCCTATGACTCTGCTTGCATTAGGAAGAGGCGTTTCTGGACTGCCACCCACGCAAATTTTTATTCCTCGGTGCTGTTCAACAAAGACAAAGTCTTTGATCATGAGCACATTCCTCACGTGGATATGGAATCTCCGCCGTGCTTCGTGCCAGTCCTCAATGTTCTTCACGACACTAGGCTGTTAAAATTCTGCACTGATATATGTGATTGGAATGAAGAGCTCATTCTTCAATTTTATGCAACTCTGCACATCACCGGAGACTCTGAAGATGTGAATTCATGGGTGTTGGACTGGATGTCTAAAAATACTCACTACAAGGCACCAGCTACTGAATTGCTTCGTGATTTTCCTCTCAGTCCTCCCCTTGAAGCTGCTCATTGCGTCTACATTGAACCTGAGCTTACAGATCACTATATGCAAGTGCTGATCAAGCCATTGAAGCCATGTCAGGCCCCAAGAACAAAATTCCTTGTGAAGGAATTGTTATATGTGCCTCGGACTGTCTATCGCATTTTGACGAAGACATTGAGTCCTATCAAGGGCCACGACTCGAATGAAGAAGAAGTCGTTGGCATCATGAAGAATCTTCTTTTCAATATCATTCATGGCGTTCCCGTCAACTTCCACGATTTCTTCGTGAGGACTCTGGCCAATGTCGCAATGTCACCGTTTGAGTTGAAGCCTTATGCTCCGTGGATTATGACATTCATCAGAACAAAGTCTTCACTCAACTACAAAGCTGATACACTGAACCATTGCAGCTACTTGCCCCCGATTATAGTCCTCAAATGGACATTTTCCTCAGCTGATGAAAAGGGCAAGGCTACTGCTGTTATTGATGAAGGCATTCGTCCATTGGATGGTCAATTTCGCAAGGCTGCATCCTACTCCACCAATGATGACTCTGCCACCCATGACTCTGCCGCCAATGCAACCAAGCCAAATCCTCAAGGCACAGCTCCCAGGGTGATGACTGACCGTGAGCTTCTCCTCAGTCTTCACCAGAAGGTTGATCGCAATCACAAATGGGTCAAGCGTCAGTTTGGTTCAATTCTTCACAATATGACTGCTACCCACAACGCAGAGAAGAAAAACCATTACTACCTCCATGAAACCTTCAACCGTACCTGGGCTGTTCTGTCTCACATTTATAGCACAAAAGATCTGAAGAAAATGGGTCTCAAGGAGGGTTTTGACTGGTCTGCTCCTCCACCAAAGAAATACAAGAAGGTCAAGGTTCCATCCTTGGTGGCTAGCTCCTATTCTTCATCACGCGAAACTGATGAGCATGAAGACTTGTACGACACTGCGGCAGGCCCTACATCAACAAACGACCCCAACAAGCGCTGGCGCTCCTTCATCACCTTGATATTCTTTGGGGGCGTTAGTCCTCATTTTCGATCCTTTTGGTCATTCGATGACAAAGGGGGAGAAATTTGAGTTAGTCTTCAAGCGGGTCTATTATATGGGCATTTTTTTTCGAAGTTACAACTCTCGTTCTTCTGATGACTTTGTTGGATCGAGTTGTAAACTTAAAACTCTATGCTGGCCTGATACTTTTGTTGTTTTTTCTGCATGCTTATTCCTCACTATGACCGAGTTTGTGAAGGTTCGGAAGTCACCTGAAGACTTACCACGAGTGATTGGGCGAGGTCT
Organism: Triticum aestivum; assembly: GCF_018294505.1. Taxonomy (NCBI): domain Eukaryota; kingdom Viridiplantae; phylum Streptophyta; class Magnoliopsida; order Poales; family Poaceae; genus Triticum; species Triticum aestivum. The sequence goes on along the minus strand of NC_057814.1, from coordinate 129,534,977 downwards.
GTGTGACCTTAGCTCAAGGAGAATACGGTGAGGACTAGGTGTCCTGGACTGTGTGTTCAGGACTGGGTGTCCGGGACTGTGTGTCCTCAGGTTTAAATACCTAGCTGCTCCAACCAGATGTACAACTGAGACAGCAGTTGGAACTGGTCTACCAACTCATTGTCTTCACCGAGCTTACCGGTTCTATTTCCTCAATTCTTTCATTTCCTCATAACTGTGTTTTGTACTTGTTCATATCTGTGTTTAAAGACTTTGACTGAAGACTTTCTCAATTTCCTCAGTTCAATTTCTTCAGTCTGTTTGACTTCATCTTGTGTTATCCTGTGTTTACGCTTTCTGTACTCTGTGCTTGTCTTCATTTCATCATGATGACCATGCTTGTATTCTGTTATGTTTACTTCTGAGTACTTATTCCGCTGCAAGTAGTTCTTCGCTAAGTAATTTCCTCACCCGCAAATTCCTCAGTGAAGAATTCATAAAAATCGCCTATTCACCCCCCTCTAGTCGATATAACGCACTTTCACTTGTTGCCGTCGTTACTGATTCCACGGTTCGTCCATGGATATTGCTCAAAAATCAGTTTCTGTACACGGATGATGAGTACTATGATGCAATTAAATACGAGGATCTTGTGTTTGCTTCCACCACTCGTGGCATTGTTTTTGCATGGGATCCTCGTTGTTTCGGTACGTTTGTCTTCCACTGTAGTTATAATTGTTTCATCCACATGCATGCGGGTTAGCAAGTTTCCCTTTACTAATTAACATTCTTCTTGTGTTTCCAAGGTCCTTTGAAAATTCCACCACCTATACTTGAAAATTTTCATATCCAAGGGGGAGATGACGATGGTGATGATCACGATCATGAGGACGAGCAGGACTTATATACTCAGTGGCGGCTGGCAACTAATTCCGATGGATCACCTCTTCTTGTCTGTATACAGTGCACTGAGATTGTTACTACTTAGGGAGCACGTATTGTCTCCCATGGTCGCCCTCTCCGGACCTATTCCAACACCCGTTGCAGGGTATCCAGGATGGATACTGGTGTGCCTGCGCCAACACCTTCTCCCTGGTACAGTATTGATAATCTTGGAGCAAACTCGCTCTTCCTTGGACCAAACTATCCAATGATGGTTAAAGGCGATCCAGCTGCTGTTGACACAACGTTACTACCATTTATGAGAAGCAATTGTATCTATACCTCGGACACTGCGGTGGTTCCCTACCATGCTCCTGATATATGCCGCTTCAGCCTGGATGATCAGTCATGCGTTGCTCTTGATATTGACAATAGCTGGCCCTTCCCAGAGGACCTATGGTTCAAAGCAAGCGTTTCCAACGCCAAGGATTGGTTGAGTTGAAATTCATTTCATTACTTGTTATTTGTTGTGTGATGAAAACTTCAGTATTTACTAGAATGTTTTGTTGGAAATAATCTATAATCCAACATGTATCATCGTTGTCGTTGTGTGTTGATGACTTGTTGTATGTAATGAATGGTACATTTGCAAATGCGTGTCATAGACTCAATTTAAGAATGGTTTTCGAGTCACTTCTTGGAGTGTGAGTACCGTAGTAGTATAGCCAGCATCCGGTTAGTATATGAAGTTGCCACATCACATAGAGCCAACCTAATATTGGAGTACCAGATCTGAGATGCCACGTGTACCAGATGAATGACTCCAAGTTCGACCACCGTGATGCTAGGTGCGATCCGAGGAACACTGTTGGAGAGACCCCCCTCATAATTTTCCTACATTGGTCATTTGATTCATAGGATAGAATGCTATAGGATTTTTTTCCTATGTAATCAGGTTTTAATTGGCAATCTAGCATCCGCTCCAACTTTTGTTTCACTTCCTTTGATCCTACGAAGAGAGTACTTGCTCTAAATGATGTGCCGCTGCAAGAGCCGCCTATATTAATTAACCATACTCTAAAAAGGTGGACCCGCTTTGGCTATAGTAGTACTGTGGTTAGTAGGTGACCTTGCGCTTGGCTCTTCTCCTCTTCCGGAAGTCGAACAATAATGATGGTACTACTTCTGGCAATCTGACACCAAATGAATTACTGCACGTCCACCGCTTGTAAGAAAAAGTTTCTCCTCATGCTGCGAGCCACCGCGCACGCATTGACGAGGGAGAAAGCGTAGTAAGCAAGCTTCTCTTCGTTCTGCGAGTTGACAAGACACAACAAAGTTACGTATTTATTAGTACTCTCTTCAAAAAGGGCCGACCATGTCCATGGCTACCATCTCGTTCTCTGTCATTGAGTACGTGCACTATTCACGTGCCATCGAGGAGAAAAAATATTGCGTAGTACTAGGTGCCATCGAAGTGCACGACTCACTTACGCACTGCATATCTCCATTTTCTTGCATGACACGCCACCTTGATGCTAGATCTCCCGCGTGCCATGGAGGCATATAGTATGATTTTATAAAATGGAGGCATATAGATGTCCCGCGTGCCGGCAAAAGGATGAACAAAGCTCATGTCTTAAACGAAAGAGTGGAATAACATAGATTCCCGACGACCGAGAAGGAGCTACAAACCTCGGGGTGGAGCATCTGCACTCATAATATTTTATATTATTCAGCGATATAAAATCAACCAAATCTCTCCACATTCCTATACCATTCTATAGTATGAGAATAACTTTGAACGTAAGCCATTGATTCAGTCTATCCAATGGTCATAGTTGGAAAATCCAAACAAAACCAAGCATTGGATCAACTCTTTTTTCGAGATCAACTCTTTTAGCACCTAGATTGTTGCCGCCTGCCCACCTAGCCCACCTATATATGCGCTCATGTGATAACCACAGGAGCTATCCACTCAGATTGTATGTTAAAAAAATAAAGGTCGATAACTCATGCGGCACCTCGGGCCAACGTGGCCAGATTGCATTTTGCACGAGAAATTACACACCATGTTTCATTGACATGTGGTCCCGTTCCAACATGTCAGTGAGACGACGGCGAGTCCTTTTGTACAATTTCTGAAAGGATGTGTAGGCCGGGGCGCCTCTTCGTGTACCGTGGCAAACTGGAACCGTCCATCGACTCTTCGCCTTTCCCTCTCGATTTGGAACTGCTGTCGCACGCTCTTCCTCCCTCCTCCATTTGCCTTCACCCTTCCTTCTGACATTGTTCGATCGTCTTCTCCATGGAGGGAACAAGCCAGAAACGACCCCGTTATTCTTGCCCCGATCTGAAAGATGACGTGGTGGGGGAACTCATTGATCGGTGCGACGTCATCACCTCGGCTAGCATGGCAGGTTCGTTCAAGAACATTCTCGACTCAACTAATAACATCATTACAAGGAACCCAAGGGTCCAGGAGCGGTTTGATCTGCCCTATCTTCTTCGCCGTGGCCCTGCTGACTGGCGCGGGGACGAGGGAAGCCTCGCCTTGTGCAAGTTGATGCCGCTTGATAATGATACGTATGATGTTAAGATGCCATCGCTTGAGGGCAAGGCTTGGGCAGGCGCAAATGGAGATCGGGTTGTTTATATTGGGTACAATTGCGAGTGGTAACTTGTGAATGTGTACACTTGTCAGCGGATTCCACTTCCAAAAATCTCCGAGTGCCCTGAGGTTGAGCACACAGATGATCTACGTACGTTCAAATATGATCATGGTGACTGTCGTCTACGGAAGATAGCAATTTCTCGAGTTCCCAACCGCTCTTGGAATTACAAGAACTATCAAGTTTTGCTATCTTCGACAAGTTTGTTGCCGTCCTTCGTGGTTCGACTGGTCTCAAAAATCAGTTTCTATACACGGATGTGTACTGTGATGCAATTGAATACGATGGTCTTGTGTTTGCTGCCACCACTCGTGGCACTGTTTTTGCATGTGATCCTCATAGTTTCAGTACGTTTGTCTTCCATCATAATTATAATTGTTTCATCCACATGCATGCGAGTTAGCAAGTTTCCCTTCTCTACTAATTAACCTTCTTCTTGTGTTTCCAAGGTCCTGTGAACATTCCACCACCTATACTTGAAAAAATTTATAACCAAGGGGGAGATGACGATGGTGATGATCACGAGCATGAGGATGAGCAGGGCCCATATGCTCACTGGCGGCTGGCAACTAATACCAATGGATCACCACTTCTTGTCTGTATACAGCCCACTGCTAATGTTACTACTGAGGGAGCAGGTGTTGTCTCCCATGGTCGCACTCTCCGGACCTATTCCAACACCCGTTGCATGGTATTCGGGATGGTTACTAGTGTGCTAGCGCCAACACCTTCTCCCTGGTACAGTATTGATAGTCTTGGAGCAAACTCGCTCTTCCTTGGACAAAACTATCCAATGATGGTGAAAGGCGATCCAACTGCTGTTGACACAATGTTACTACCATTTATGAGAAGCAATTTTATCTATACGTCGGACATTGCGGTGGTTCCCTACCCTGGTCGTGATATAGTAGGCCGCTTCAGCCTGGATGATCAGTCTTGCGTTGGTCTCGAGATTGACAGTACCTGGCCCTTCCCAGAGAATCACTTGTGGTTCAAAGCAAGCGTTTCCAACGCCGAGGATTGATTGAGTTGAAGTTCATTTCATTGCTTGTTATTTGTTGTGTGATGAAAACTTTAGTATTTATAATGTATCCTCATTGTCATTGTGGGTTGATGACCTCTTGTTGGTAATAAAATGATATGCCTGTGATAAACTTACTAAATTTATGAATGGCTTTCGAGTCGCTTCTCTGAGTGGGTGCTACGACGAGGCAAAAAAATAATTCTGAATACATAATTGTACGTGCATTGCAACAGGTTACTGGATGAGGCCAATCAACAATAGTACACTATTTGTACTAGCTTCACATGTTGCACTATCTCTACGTCTATGTACGTAATACAACAAGTTTTAAACTTGAGACCAGCCACCCATCCTCACAAAGAACACTTTTTAACCTAGCACAGACTCCAGGAAATTTGGCCACAGCGTGAGGTGGGCCATATGTTAATGTGTTCGCCGTACGTAACCAACACCTCAAATCCTCGATACTAGTACTATAAGTAGTAGGAGTAGTAGGGTGGCATGGGCCAGAACAAGCATTCACGTCCAGGAGTACGGCACACGCCACCAGCATGACTTCCATCTGACACCATATTTGTTGGAGTCCGTGCTACAACAATCTCTTCAACCTCATCATTTCTCTAACTCAGCCATCGCGCGGCGGGCGAGGTGGGGGTTTGCCGATAGTCGGTTTCCTCAACTGCGGTCCCACTTGTAAGGCCAACTCCAACGCATGACCCCAAACAGACCTCCGTTTTCCCCGGATTCTGTCCGTTTGGGTAGGGCAATGGGGTTGTGGACGGGCCATTTCTCGGATGCGGTGGCCGTGCGCCGAACACGCGGACGCATCCCGGCCGCGTACATTTTTCTTTGCAAACACATATCTTTTTTTCATCATTGATTTTTTGGTACATGGAAATACATCACCAAAATTTTGACTAGAAAAACAAGAACCACAAGAATACATTTAGAAGATATCCAACTTCCATAACTGCTCCTGTAAGTTGGATTAGTGCCTTCTCGATACATTCATTGTTGATCTACGGAGGCTCGATCCTGCGTCCTTCTTTCTTCTTCGAGTGTAAAGAAGTAGACGTGTCTAGCCTCTATTCTATCAACAAGTGCACTAGTCTCATCTCTAGCCTCTATGCTAGCTAAAAGTGCTAGAACATCTACTAAATTGCGCTCTATCAATATATCGTTGTACTCTTCTTCCCAATACCAAAACTTGCATCCATTCTACACAATAAAATTTTAAGTTAGCACAACTAGTCTAATACGAGAGCACAACCGAAGATTTGGTCGAGTTCTTCCTCCTTTTGCTGACACGTGGGACATCCAGCATCCAGGTCGTGTCATGCAAGAAAATAGAGTGGTAGTTGAAGCCACGTGATGTGCATCTTGGGTTAAACTGTAAATAGAATCTTACTACTCTTGAGTAACTCCAAAAGCGGCCACCGAAGATCTTTATTGGATTTGTTTTTCATCACCAGCACGTCGAGGTGAAAGATGTGCAGGTTCAGTGGGTCCCCTTGCGTTTTCACTGACATGTGGGACCGCATATGAGCAAACATACGATGGGCTCCGCGCGTCTGCTGGCTGGCTGAGAAGAGAGATAGAGGAGGGCTGAGCACTAACCCTAGGAAATTTGTTCTATGTAACCAGCACCTCGATATAGTGGGGTGGAATGGGCCATAACTAGCATTCATGTCTAGCATACGGCACATGCCACCCACACGAGTCCCATCCGACACCAATTTTCTTGGAGTCCGTGCAACAGCCATCTCTACTCCCTCCCGTTTTCTTAGCCATCGCGCGGTGGGCGGGGTGGGGGTTTGCCGATAGTCGGTTTGCTCAACTGCGGTCCCACTTGTAAGTGAAAATGCAACACAACACGCATTCCCCCTTGAGCGGCGTGCCGGACCAACCGTGTGGGGGTGCGACACGAACACGGCAGGCTTTTCCTTTTGAACTTGTAACTTGTAAAATTTGGTTCTGCTCCATGGCGTGACCGATAGATAGAAATAACGATTTTCCCTAGAGTAATGAGAAGTTTGGTTCTGGCGCAGTTCATGCATGGAGTACGTAGGAAAATTATGAAGTTGATGCGAAAGGTAATATAATTACTAGTAGTGCCATATACTACTGCATGGATTTGACGGAAAGATAAAGATACATATGGATCCATCAACGCCGTCCTCACGCCCTAGTGCACCGGGTCACCAACCAACGTGTGAGGAGCAGCGGCATTGGCGGCAAGCTCAACGTGCTTCTGAACAATGCCGTCCAAGGTTGCCCTGCGGTCCAAGAAGGCCAGCGTCCTATCGTCCTCCTCTTGCATGTAGTAGTCCTTGTGGATGATTTGCGCGTAGACGTGGGTGATTATGTCGATGGTGTCTTGCTGCGCCAGGCACTGCGCGGCGAGCGCGACCTCGAGGTGGACATTCTCCAGCGCGACGGCGGGCAGTCGCAGGGCCACCAGTGCGTCGCAGAGATTGTCACCATAGAGGCCGTTGAGGGTGGCAGGCATCGCAGAGCCTGGGCGCGTGGGCTGGAGGCATACGTTAAGGTCGTTCGCGAGCTTCTTGACGACGGTGAACTTGTCGAGGAAGCCGATGAGGACCTCGTCGAACAAGGAGGCGAAGCTGTCGTCCAAGCGGCCCCTCGCCCTGGCGGCCTCAAGCACTACCTGGAGACATTCCTCGGTGCCGGGCCGCAGGCCGGCGTCGTGGACCATCTGGCACAGCCGGCTGATGCTCGGGCTCATCGCCTCCATGGGTCTAGCTTCTAGTCAACTGATCTTGCGATTGGAGTGATCACTCTTGCCCTTGGGTGCGTAGGTGCGTAGGATTTCGTAGATTGGACTGGCGGGAGCCTTTATATGAGAAGTGCAGACTGTGTTGAATTCACGTGCGTGTTGGCCATCTACTCCTCGCCCCTCTACTGCACCTGCCTTTGGCTGTATGACAGGTTGGCCAGCCACCCGTTGGGCCCACGTGTCATACTCCCAAAGGCAGGTGTAGTAAGTCAATGAAGCCGCGTCCCCCTCTGTGCCCGTGCATGCTTTCAATGACTTGAGACTACCAAACATCACATGCAGCGGTTAGTTCATTGCATGTAATCCTATTAAGTATCAAAAAGGCATTAAGTTATGTCGCCGATAGGAATAAAACAACACACCAGGTATTTATTTGCAGAGGGAGTAGTGCATTTTTTGTGACATGCATTACTAGATATTGCTAGTCAAATACTAAATCCAGATGGACGTGGTAGTACTACTAAATCCAGACGGTGGTGCTAGTACTAGTAGTAGCAGTACTACCAATGTAGTAGCAATGTACTACCCGTTGGTCAAATTATTATGTGCTGCTCCTCACACTGAAGTGACAAGACCCTACGCCGGAGATGACACCTGAGTATAGGCACCGTGTTTGGCATACCATAGTCAGCCTCACCGTCTGTAGTCACTATCATCATGGCTGTAGACCTAGCCTTCTTACAACTAGGCGTGTTCGACATAGTTTCCCATGCGTAGATGCCCGTGCATTGCACGGAACACCAAGATTGGGGGGTGGACTCCGCCGGCAGTGGCCATCGCGCCAGATTTTTCCATGGCCTTCTAGATGTGGTGGGGAGGACATAAGGCTGATTGTGAGAGACAAGGAGTTGTTTGTAAATAGGGAACAAGTGCGGGCATCTTTTTGCAAAACTGGAGAAGTTTGGTTTGTATGCGTCAGATCTAGATCCGACGACTATTGGTGAAAGATGGCAGGCACAACATCATCACCAACTCAGGACCTGTTTGATTCGCAGGATTTTGAAAACGCAGGAATAGGACACGGCAATATTACAAGTTTCAAACTGATATTACAAATGTTAGGAGTAATGCTGCACCTACAAAGAGGGAATTACTAGGAAGTTTACGTAAGAACTTTCGTTACTTTAGGTGGATGCAACATTATCGTACAAACTAAAATCCACCGCCCTGACAAGTCACTAATGGGCAAATAAGTTTTCGAGTCTCTGGCCACTTGATGTTTCAAAACAAATTCAGCTTCTGCGGAGACTTTGTCATTTAGGCTTAGACGCTTGCGGTGATCAGCACGCCATTCACTGTTGCGCCAGAGAACGCCAAGCACACTTGCCTCCAGAACAAAGAACCTGACCAATTTAATCTCAGATGTGCTGCCTGGATAGTCGATCAAATCAATTTCTGTAAGATGGAGATCAAGGCATTCGATGAGATTGTTATAGTGCAGCACATTTTTCACTTTCGGGTCTTTTTTATCTGCAAAAGAAGAGAACATATTAGAGCAGCTGGATGTATAAGATTGTTGTGTCATCAAGAGGTACCAATATCATTCATACGATAGGGTTGGCTGGCTAGTGATATTTTTTCACTCTCTCTCTTTCCTCTCATTTACCTAGGAGTACGTGAAGATCTTGGGCATTTGTTGCCTTCCACTATGTGGCCGATGCCATATTTCGCAAAAGTATGCCACATAATACGCATCGATGTCAAATCAAAAGATTTTGGCACCGCTCTCGCGATGTGAGAGAGTTGGCACCCCTGTGCACACAGACCCACATGTATAAACAAATCAATCAAACCAACTACACTAGCCTCTCACTCTCCCAAACAAGTGTTTTTTTATTGCCTCAGTCCTCTCTCTCTCTCTCACGCAAGTGTTTTTTCATTGCGTGAGTTAATTTGGCACCGGACCAAAGTAGGTGATCCAGATTGGGGCACCAGGTGAGCAATGGAGGGGCATCGATGCCAAATGCATCACAAGTGAATTTGGCACGTGTTTTGGCCTACATAGTGGAGGGACGTTATAGCCCACTTTTGTACTACCTCTTATTTAGTATAAAATTTTGACCATATATTTATGTAAGAAAATGCCAATGCATGTCACTAAAAATTACACCATTTGAAATTATGTTCAAATACGAATCCAATGATATAGTTCTTAGTGACATGCATTAACATTTTGTCAGTTAAATCTATGGTCAAATTTTGATACTACAAAATAGGAAGAGTAAACCAGGACGGTGGTAGTACTTGCTCTTAGGGTAACCATAGAGTTACTGGAGTAGTCTAAGTTACTTTCCACTATGACTAGCCCAGGCTACTATAGTAGTACAACAAAAAATGATGCAGGTGATCACGTGAGAAAAAATACTAAGAACATTTCTTTCGGTGTAGTGCGTAGATGCAATTTTGAACACTACACTTATCATCGTAATTTGGGAAAATTACGAAAAATTTGAGCTATGTTGTGATTACTGTTTACTAATAGGAAACAAGTTTCACCTCGATGAGTAGCTTCTCCGTGCACGGAAAGCATGTAAGGAATCCAAAAACTTGATCCAGATTGGGGCCGATAGATTTTATTGCCAAGATCTTCACTGTGCGCATAGACTGGGTCAAGCTTGTGGGAATCATTTTCTGGAAGTCGGTCGTAAATACATCAAGAAGAAATTTAAAAATGTGAATTTCAAGAAGATGGAGAAGAATATGATTGATGTACCTGAACGATTACGGATCCAATAAAGAGTTTGGAGAATTTGGCAGACGAATGCACCAACGCTGTCAATTTCGGCGCGTCAATGACCCTGATTTTTGTTGGACCTTCTAGATCCGATACAAGCAATCTCTCAAGGAAAGGCGCATTCTCAATGACCATAATGTGGAACAGCCAGAGTGATCTCTTCCCAATTGATGTCTTGTTGCGGGGCCAGCAAGACACATAAATCTATCAGAGATTTGTCGAGGCGATGTGGAGGCTAATGAACCCGTGGATCTGCTCAAGACGAAGGTACTCGAGCATAGTACAGCTGCGGAGCAGGTGCTCCATAGCCTTCTTCGAGATGACAATGTTGAAGAGGTCGAGCTGCTTGAGTTGAGGGAGAAGAAGGGCGGGCGCGGCATTAATCTGGAGAAGATAGTAGGAGCTGAAGCTGGCGTGGCGCAGCATTGGCACGAGGCGGAGCGCGGATAGCGGTAGAGAGCGACATCATCCAGCTTCAAAGCTGAGCTCCTCGAGCTGATCTAGGGTGGGGGATAAGAACCACTCGTTGAACTTGGGTTGAACATTGCAGTTGGTACTGAAGATGCGGATGTCAAGGCGTCTGGCTGGCCCAGGGTGCGATGAAAGGATCTTCGAGACTGCGGCCATGCGTTTGCAATCCCCATCCCAGAGGGGGCGCCACCGACGGGAGAGCAGGGCGGTCCGCACGACAGTTTTGGTGGGGAGGAGGCCGATGATGACGAGCAGCATGTCGTCGGGGAGGCTGCTGATGAAGTCCAGGCTCGCCGGATGCGGTTTTGGCTCGAGCCGCCTCCGCTTTGTTGGCTGCCTCGCCGTCCATCTCAACTGGCGGCGACGCCGGTGTACACGTGTGCTAGCGTGTGCTAGTGTGTGCTGTGTGCTGGGTGTGCGCGAGTGCGTCCTTCTGTGCATGCCGCCGCGCAGTGGTGAATTGTGCGCAAGTGCGTCCTCCACGCGGAAGAAGTGTGTCCGCAATGCGCCCTCAATTTACTAGCGTGCGGGGTGCTACCCCGAGTGGTTTCAACTTTGTTTACTTCACCGCGTGTTAGATGGGCCTCTAGTTTACTTATTTTCACCCACTCCCACATGGGCCAGCACACGAAGATACAGAACACGAGCTGACAAGGCAGCATGTGGACTGGTTGACCGGTCAACTAAACAATATACGGAGCTATACGCTGACACAGTGAGCGTATAATCCGTTGGTATAGAGTGTTCGTGTGACAGGGGAGGCCCGTGAGAGATAGCAGGGAGAGAGAGAAAGAGCTACTCCCTCCGTTCGATAATGTAGTTCCAACATTTTTTTAAGTCAAACTATTGAAACTTTGACCAAGTTTATAAACAAATACTTATATCTACAATACCAAAGATAAATGATAGTATGAAGTAAGTACATGTTGTGATGAATCTAATGATCTTTCTAGATGTAAATGTTTTTCTCCACATATACCTGGTCAAACTTTTCTGAGGTTTGACTTTTCAAAACATCCATATGCTTATGAACGTGAGAGAGTCCCTAACTAGAGAGAGAGAGAGTGGAATAGAAAGAGTGAGTGAAAAAAGTGTGTGTGCATGTGTGAAAGAGACATGGACAACACTCGATAAAAGTCGAGAAAAAACGTGTGTGTCTTATGCAAACATATCACACATGCATCTTTGACAACGGAAGCAAGGTGATGAGATAGTGTGTGGTTGTTTGCAACCGAGAGTGAGGAGATAGTGTGTGGTTGTTTGCAACCGAGAGAGCAAGACCCCTAGCACGTGGCCAAGAGGGGTCTGACAAACAAGGGAGAGAGGTCGAGAGAGACGTACGCAGAAAATGCAGACATGGGGAGGAGAGAGTGTATGTTTGTCATAGAGAGATCCCCTGAAGATCGTGATGGGACTACATGGGTGGGAGATCAAGTGACAAGGTGTGTGCGCGATAGAAGATAGCCTGAGAGATATCGAGATACACGTATGGATGGAAGGAGACAATACGTGTGTTCCTGATGGCTAGTGAGAGATAATCATACTTAGGGGGGGAATGCTTGCGCCTATGATGGAGTGAGGGATTATGGTACTTATTAGGGGGGTGTGTGTCACATAGAGAGAGAACAAGGGCGGAGAGTGTTGGATGGGTCTATATGTATAGCGCGAGCGAGACATGTGTATGTGTGAACTAGGGAGATATAAAGTTTGAGAGAGATTGAGGAGCCCCGATAAGGCTGAGTGGTGCGTCAGATAGCTGAGAGGGGGAAAGAGATATTCCATCCGCTCGATAATGCAGTGCATGTAATTTTTTTAGAAGTCAAACTTTGGAAACATTGATCAGGTTTACACAAATGTTATTTATATCTTCAATACCAAAGATACATCATACGAAACTACATCTCATGGTGAATCTAATGGTATATGTTTGTTGTTCCAGATGTAATTGTTTTTCTCCACGTACATGGTCAAACTTTGTGATGTTTGACTTTTCAATAAACCAATATGCTATGGACCAAGGAGAGTGCCTAAGTCGAGAGGGATCAAGTGCGTGTGAAGGAGAATGAGTAAGTGTGCAAAAAGAGTATGTGTGTGAAAGAGAAAGTGACAACAAACGATAAATTAGAGAGAGAGTGTGTGGTTTTTCATTTCTTAGGCGAACATATCACGCATGCATCTCCGAGATAGAAAAGCGAGGCGAGGAGATACACGAAGATAGCTAGTGTGTGATTGTTTGCAACGGAGAGAGACACCCCTATAGCACATGTCCAATAGAGGTCTGGCCAACAAGGAACTAAGGTCGAGAGGGACACATGGAGAACATGGACGCATGGGGAGGGCGAGAGGGTGTGTTTGTGATAGAGAGACCCCCTCGAGATCATGGGGGGACTATATGGGTGGGAGATCGAGGGAGGTGCATGCGTGGTAGAAAGATGCCCCGAGAGAAATCGAGATAGACCATGCACATGTTTGTGATGGAGACAAAGATTAGCTGGTCATATACATATAGGGGGGACTACGTGTGCCTACAATAGAGTGAGAGACCATCATACTTGGCTAGCTAGGCATGAGATTGTGTGTGTGTGCGTGTGAGATGGAGAGAGAACGAGGGAGGGAGATAGAGTTTTAGATGGGCCTATCGAGTGCGAGTGAGATATGCATGTATATGTGTGACCCGGGTAGATGGAGAGTTTGAGAGAGAGGGGGAAGAGCTCCGAGACGACAGAGTGGTGCGTGAGAGAGTTACGGGCAACGAGCCAAGGAATTTGTGTGTGTACTATGAGTGCACCCAAGATATCTAGCTTGTACTAGAGAATCATACATAGTGTGCGAGAGAGACCTATAGATGGAGTATATATGCATGCGAACTAGAAAGACCCCCCCCCCACGCACACACACAAAGAGAGAGAGATGGAGAGAAAGAGAGAGGACCAACAAGGTTTTTGTGTTGGATGCGTGCGACAGAATTGAAGATTGTCTGAGAGAGAGAGAGAGAGAGAGAGAGAGAGAGAGAGCAGGAGTCCGGGAGAGGGGGAGATCACGTTTTATGCATCATAGACTGATATAAACCATGTTTCGATATAAACTTGCATTCAAATATTTAAATTGGAGAACATGTTGTCTGCAATCCACACATGAACGGATATATGCGTATATCAAACAAGTTCATTAATTTGACTTTCAACATGTTCATGGAGTACTATAATACTGTACAACATGCTATTCGATTGAGGTGTTCAATTTTTGATTTAGTTCACTATTTTGACCTGGTGAACGAGCTATTTCATTGAATCGAGATATTTCATTTTGGGTTTGATCCCCGTTTTTGAGTGGGTCAACTATTTGTCATATAGTAAATCGCTAGCAACGAGCATGTAAAAACACATTACTCCCGAGCATCATCTCTACATCTAAAAAAGAAATGGCAAGCTAATATTTCTAAATTTGATTCGAATCGACTTGGTAAGGTAGACGTGGATGCTCGTTCTCCCAAATTTTGAATGAACCGTTAAACATCCTCTGCTCGGTGGAATTTGCCCGAGCAAATAAATGGGAGACGCAAAATTACCGTCCTATGTGGGAGGCACATTAATTGGCCCGTTGTGCATCGAGGGTAGGTTCGTAACTTCATCCAAGCGCGCCTTCTCCTCGGCCGAAATGACATGTGCCGAATAATTCATAAACCATGGTCGGCAAAACACGCTCTCCTTGCCCAAAATAGCTCACGCCCACTATTTCAAAACATGCTCTCCTCGCCCGAAATCGCTCGCGCCCACTATATTTCAAAACACGCCCTCCTCGCCCGGAATCGCTCCTGCCCACTATTTGGGGAGAAGCAAAGTTACTCTACTATCCCCGACCCTCAGTACACAGACCCAAGCCAAGAAGCCTAAAGGCAGGGGTAGAACTGTAACTCCCCCTCACATTTCAGACAAATGCGTCCGTAAAACATGGTTCCACTCCCCTCCCATTCATACCTCGTGGGCACCAAATCACCTTCTCCCCGGAAACTACCTTCTCCCGAGCCACGAAACCTCAGCCCCTCCTCCATGGTGCCCCCACCGCACCAATTTCACAGCCGCCATCCTCCCTAATGCCGGAGACGCTGTCCATTTGCCGTCGTGCACTGGGCCGTGTGCCTCTTACTCCGTGCTGCTAGAGTTGCCTCGACGACGGCCGCGTGAACCGTACCGGAGCCGACTCACCCCCGCCGTTGTTCACGGCACCGGAGCGGCTCCAACTTTGGATCCGTCCAGAGTCCCGGCGCTGCTTCCCCGTAGCCGTCGACCGTCGCGACATCGCTGTTTCCCTGCCGCCGGTGGCCACCGCAACCGTGCCGGCCTCACCGACTCTGCAGCTGGACCTGCCTACTTCACCATGCCGCCAGATACGTCGCACCCTCATCTCAAATCACTTTATTTAGGTGTCAGTTGTCTGAATTTTTATTCTGGGCCAATCGATTCCCAATGGGAAGCAGCACCCCTCGAGGTGGCGGAGCTCCTAGGCTGCCGGTTGGCTGGTGTCTAACGTAAGGGTGCGGGGCCGCAAGTTCGCTGCGGAAGCAGCGCTTAGATAGCTATCTTAGAGTTGCGTGGGTTCAAGGTACTGCTGCCACCGGATCTGGATGATGGGGAGTCTTTGTGGATTGGCCCGGGGATGGCGCAACCACAGCAGTGCGGTGGGGCGGGGAGCAGGATTTTGGCTGGGGCCACGGACGGCGGAGGCAAGCTGCTCTGCCGTTGGTCGCTGGCTCTTCGGGGAAGATTCCTAACAGTGTCAGCCGGGAGGCACAAGACGGCCATCAAGCTATCCGGCGTAGATCGAACAATATCAAAATAAAATAAAATCGTGTGACCTCAATTTAGTCTCAGTCAACAGATGTGTGACCACTCTCGTACCTTGCTGTTGATCTCTTAGTGTATTTCTTCAGATCAAAGAGATGTGTCGTTCTTAACATTATGCGTTATCTGCAACTTCAGCCACACCGTCTTCTGACTCACCGCAGCTGCTCCAACAAGGGAAGCATACACCAGAAGGGAGCTATAGTCCCCACTCAACAGTTCCCTGCATCGAATGCGCGTGCCCGACATGGATAGCCACAACAACTGCAGGGCCATCGACAAGTCAGCACATGATGCTCACTCCTATGGATGGCGGCCAGATAGGTTGTACCCTCATCTTACTTGTGTGCAACATTTATGGATTTGTTATTCATCTAAGCATGGAAAATATATTATCACATTTCACTGTATATTCATGCTGATCTCTTACGGGTCTTGTTCAGGAGTTAACGCTATTCCATAGCTCAGCTAAGATACTTGTTCTTTAGGTAACGTTGTTCCATAGTTATCATCCATCAGCCAATGCTATCCCACAGTCTGGTGATTGTATTATACCACTTCTAGTATTACCTATGTTGTTCTTTAATAATTTTGTGTGCCATCTAGTTAATCTCGAGTACAAACGATACATATTATGTAGCTTTCATATGTGTTCTCCCTTTAGTTTTTGAGACATGTTGCTGCTAGTTAACCCCAGTCATACTATTTATGCCGTCTGCTACAGGCACTCATTACATAAATCTAACTACTAGTTGTCTTCCATGCATGTCAGATATAATTGCACACATTGATATATCCACAAGAACCTCACGGAGCAATGTAAAGGCCAATAAACTTGATGTCAATGATACCCAATATGATGGAACATGTAATGGCAGTTCTTCAGAAGACTTGCAGAAAGATGTTGAATCTTCTTCACCCCACAAGGTCCTTGCTCTAACTTGGCCCGTGATATGGGTACAACATGCATATAATGTCCTGGAGTGTATCTACTCTGTTGCAATGCCATGTGCTTAGCATGCTGATCATGCATGTAAATATGTCATGCCTTCCTGTTTTTTAGTACCTATTCCATTCATGATAACATGTTTTCAAATTCAAGTACTGTCATTCTACTCTATCGCAATGACATCTGCTTAATTTGGACATCATGCTTCTGAATATCTTATGCATTGTTATTCATCATTATGTACTTCATCTGTCTACCATACCATGTTTTTTTAGATTGAATTGCTGTTCTAGTGCTATGTTGCAATGCCATCTTAGTTTCCCAATCATACACGTGTATGTTGCCTTAGTTTTTTTTGTACGTATTCCGCTAGCATACAATTTTACATTCAACTAGTGTTTTTTTACTGTGTTGTCCTGTCGTATCCCTAGCTCTTACACCATACTCCCTCCGTCCGGATTACATGTTGCCGAAATGGATAAAAAAGGATGTATCTAGAACTGAAATACGCCTAGACCCATCCATTTTTTTCCGGATGGAGGGAATACTTGTCAATATGTCATGCCTTTCTATTCTTCAGTACCTATTCCACCTCTCTGTTGTAGCATGTTTTATAATTGAAGCACCATTCTTCTATACAAGGCATGCAAGGGGAAGACGACTATGTTAGAATCTGAAGGGTTTTACAAACCAGGTCTTTGCAAAAGATCCAAACGCCACGAGATAATAAACCAACTCCAGTTTTTATAGATACTGCTCCAGCACAGAGTAACCCAACTCCTACTGATAATAAGCAGATTCCAGTGGCCAATGAACTAGTCCGCTCCAGTCCAGCAAAAATATGTCAACTCCATTCTAAGAAGCGTGTGCGTATCCTTGAATCATGAAATTTTATAGCATGCTGATCATATTTTCTACATGTTTCTTACACATCTCTCTTTTAGAAAATAAGCTTAACAGATAGAAGAATATCTGCACTGGTATCGTCTGTGAGGAAAGATTCTTGCAGGAATTCTCTGTACTTGAATGTAGATGTAAGTACCTGTTGTATATCACTACATTTTTATATCAGCATGTATTTTGTTAATCGGCGTGAATCCAACCTTTATCTGATCTAAATTTAGTTGTAGCAAAATGTATGATTAAAGGCCACAATGTTGATTTTTGTAAGGAAAACTGCCTGGTAGTTTTGCATCTTGAGCTGCATGAGTGCACTATCTCATATCAGTGGGTTTGATTACTTTGGTTCTGCAGTGGGTTTTCAGTGTTTTTTTACTGTGTTGTCATGTCGTATCCCTAGCTCTTACATCATACTCCCTCCGTCCGGATTACATGTCGCAGAAATGGATAAAACTGGATGTATCTAGAACTGAAATACGCCTAGACCCATCCGTTTATTTCTGGATGGAGGGAATACATGTCAATATGTCATGCCTTTCTATTCTTCAGTAACTATTCCATCTCTGCTGTAGCATGTTTTATAATTGAAGCACCATTCTTCTATATAATGCATGCAAGGAGAAGACGGCTATGTTAGAATCTGAAGGGTTACAAACCAGGTCTTTGCAAAAGATCCAAACGCCAGGAGATAATAAACCAACTCCATTTTTCATAGATACTGCTCCAGCACAGAGAAACCCAGCTCCCACTGATAATAAGCAGATTCTAATGGCCAAAGAACTAGTCCGCTCCAATCCAGCAAAAGAATGCCAACTCCATTCTAAGAAGCGTGTGCGTATCCTCGCATCATGAAATTTTATAGCATTCTGATCATATTTTCTACATGTTTCTTACCCATCTCTCTTTTAGAAAATAAGGTTAACAGATAGAAGAATATCTGCACTGGTATCGTCTGTGAGGAAAGATTCTTGCAGGAATTCTCTGTACTTGAATGTAGATGTAAGTATCTGTTGTATATCACTACATTTTTATATCAGCATGTATTTTGTTAATCGGCGTGAATCCAACCTTTATCTGATCTAAATTTAGTTGTAGCAAAATGTATGATTAAAGGCCACAATGTTGATTTTTGTAAGGAAAACTGCCTGGTAGTTTTGCATCTTGAGCTGCATGAGTGCACTATCTCATATCAGTGGGTTTGATTACTTTGGTTCTGCAGTGGGTTTTCAGTGTTTTTTTTACTGTGTTGTCATGTCGTATCCCTAGCTCTTACATCATACTCCCTCCGTCCGGATTACATGTCGCAGAAATGGATAAAACTGGATGTATCTAGAACTGAAATACGCCTAGACCCATCCGTTTATTTCTGGATGGAGGGAATACATGTCAATATGTCATGCCTTTCTATTCTTCAGTAACTATTCCATCTCTGCTGTAGCATGTTTTATAATTGAAGCACCATTCTTCTATATAAGGCATGCAAGGAGAAGACGGCTATGTTAGAATCTGAAGGGTTACAAACCAGGTCTTTGCAAAAGATCCAAACGCCAGGAGATAATAAACCAACTCCATTTTTCATAGATACTGCTCCAGCACAGAGAAACCCAGCTCCCACTGATAATAAGCAGATTCTAATGGCCAAAGAACTAGTCCGCTCCAATCCAGCAAAAGAATGCCAACTCCATTCTAAGAAGCGTGTGCGTATCCTCGCATCATGAAATTTTATAGCATTCTGATCATATTTTCTACATGTTTCTTACCCATCTCTCTTTTAGAAAATAAGGTTAAATGATATAAGCTTTCCTTCATTGGCATTGTATTCGAGGAAAATATCTTGCGGGAATTCTCTGTGCTCCAATGCTGATGTAAGTACCTATTGTATATCACTATATTTTTACATCAGCATGTATTTTGTTAATCGGCGTGAATCCAACCTTTGTCTGATCTAAAATTAGTTGTAGCAAAATGTTAAAGGCGCCAATGTTGATTTTTGTAAAGAAAACTGCCTAGTAGTTTTGCATACTGAGCTGCATGAGTGTGCTATCTCATATCATGCACATTACTTAATTGTAGTGCTGCTCTGGTTGCCCATTCATTCATTGTGTCAATGTTGCTTTCGTATTACCTTACCTGGCTGATGATAGTTGTGCCATATTGTGTTAATTTGCTGTTGGCTAGTTGCCCAAACGTTCGTTGTGCCAATGTTGCTTTCCTATTATCTGACTTGGCCAATGATAGCAATGCTAGTGTCTTAATTTGGTGCAGGCTGCTGAAGATAAGAAGACAAACTCTGAAAACAGCAAGGCAACCCCATTGTTTCTTTCCAATAAATCTAGGCCAGGTAATATGCCAATAACTCATGATTAATCTGTTTGGTTCCCCTCCTAATTTATGTTATGATGCAGTGGTCGAGACACTCTCCACTATCAATAATACAAGCCTGCCAAAATCACCATCTGAATCTATTCAGTATCCTCTGTCTCGAATGCAACAGAAAAAATGTATGTTTGTGAACCAATTAATGGCTGAAGGAATGATGGAAATGGTGGAGGAATCAGAGGTGCAGAGTCATGCGACACAACAACTGATCAATGTTTTCAGAGACAGTGTAGCAAAGCAGCAAGAACTTGCCCAGATGCTTATGGGCGTCATCCGTGCTGAGGTTGCAGATTGTGACATTGTAAATTGTTAGGTTCTGTTCATTTATTTGCACTGGCATCAATCTTTGATTGCCCAGTGGATGTAATTTCCTGTAATATATTTTGGATGTGCAACGTTTTTCCCTGTATGTCGAAACTTTGCTTGATCGGTTTTGGTACTGTGCATAATTGCTCATCGTAATGGGCTCAAATTATCTAATTTGGCCTAAAGACATGTACGAACTTTAGTGGGCCCATTAAGTTAATGGGCCGTTACCAGACCGAAAGTTAATGGTCGGCCCTCTTAACTCCCGGGTCGTTAACAGGCTAACATCGAAGTGGGCAACAGGTGGGCCCAATTGATTTCACGGGCCGTTAACAAGCCATTACTAAGTTCGGGCTACATATGGCCCAACTATAGTGTGGGCCTTTAGCAGGCCAAAAGAGACAACGGGCTTGTATTGGACCATGAAGAGCATGGGCCGCTAAGAGGCCGAAAGTCAGGTCGTATTGTAAATGGCCCAACTGTGTTGTGGGCCTTTAGCAGGCCGAAAGAGAAACCGGGCTGGTATTGGACCGTGGAGGGCATGGGCCATTAAAAGGCCAAAACTCAGGTCCGACTACAAATGGCCCAATTCATTTATGGTCCGTTAACAGGCTGAATGGCACACAGGGCCGGGAATTGGCCCAACACTTAAATGGGTCACTAAAAGGCCAAAACTCAGGTCAGACTACAAAATGGCCCAACAGATATATGGGCCGTCACCAGGCTGAAAGACACACCGGGCCGGAAATTGGCCCAACACATAAATGGGTCGCTAAAAGGCTGAAACTCAGGTCCGACTACAAATGGCCCAACTAATTTATGGGTCGTCAACAGGCTGAAAGACACACCGGGCCGGAAATTAGCCCAATATTTAAATGGGTCGCTAAAAGGCCGAAAGATGTGCATCATGAAAATTGGCCCATCCACTAAATGGGCCGTTAACAGGCCAAAATCTCATCGGGCCGATATTGAGCCCAAATATATAGCGGGCTGTTAACGGGCTCGAACTGACGATGTGCTGCAATGTGTCAAATCTTTAACGGGTCGTTGACGGGCCGAATTGGCACATCGCGTATGGGTCGTGGGCTTAAATGGACCTGACACAAGTAGGCCTTATATGGGCCGGCCTGCTATTTTTTACTGGCCGACCTTTTTCACCGGAATAGGCCACTGTGGGGCCGTGCCACGTGTCGACCTATCATAGGTGCCTCATGTCCAATGAGTGGATGACATCTGTCCCAATGGTGAGGCAACACGTGTTTCCTCCAGCCAATGATGATTTTACACGTGGAAAATCCCCATTGGTCGGGGCTGTTAACAGGTTATCGGATCCAAAACCGGACCCGATAGCTTAATAGCATTCCGTTACGGTGGATGCCACTTGTCGGTCACCCTTGACGAAAGCACTTCTGTAACGCGCGATTTATCGTCATGAAAGTGGACACTTCCGTGATGATAATTTTGGTAATGTCATGGAACACTTCTACGACAGCACAGGTATGACTATCTTGATTCTGTCATAAATTTGTCATGGATGTACATGCATGACAGAAAATGTGACCTACTGTGACAAACACGTATCATCACGGAAGTGTATTTTTTTTGTAGTGATGCCCGGAGCCTTGAGGAAGGTGACCTTGTCCTTAGGCGTGTTCAGTCCGCCAAGGGTGCAAACAAGTCGACACGGAAGAGGGAAGGCCCTTACCGGGTAGTATGTGTCACCAGACCCGACGCAGTCCATCTGGAGACCGAAGATGGCATCCCTATGCAGAACTCATGGAATATTGAGAATCTTCGCAAGTTCTACCCATAAGGCGCGGTTGTCGGGCCTTGCCCCAGCAACCTGTTTTGTACAAGCATAGTCCGCAAGACTTGTAACCCTTTGTACAAAGCCAAGCGAAGACCCTGTGCATAGTTGAATAAAACGAAGTGCTCTTTTTCGCAAAACTTGCATGCATGCATTCATATTTGCTTAAATATGACCTTATCATGATTATGATAGTCCTTGAGAAAGGCAACTGACAGGCAGTAAGGAGACATGTGTTATCTCATTTTCTCTTATTTTATGACAATAGAGAAGTTTCGTCAAGGAAGTTTCTTGGGAAGGAGGATGAATGCAAGGCCATACACTGGCCCCCGCAATCTTTCCTTATCTGAAATGATAAGAACGACATCAAAAGAAGATGCATACCGTTCATTACATTCCATCAATCCATGCTATACTTTAGTATGAGAGACTTGTACGTAAGGAGACCTAGCCGCCTACCATTTGTGCTCCTATCCTTGACTCGAGTCCAGTCAGCAAGTTTAGTCATAGTGACATATGGGAGGGAGGTTAGCGAGGAGCTGGCCTTTGTTCATGCTCGCTGGCCCATTTTTATTAAACGTGGTTCTAGCAGTAGCAGTATCGAAGACCGGCAAAGATGTCTTGCCGGAAAATTTTGTTTACTCAGGAGTATCGAAGGGTCGTCCTTCAGTATGTTTAAATACATACACAAAACATCCGGCAAGCTCTTTTTCCAAATTTACGTGAACAAACAAGTACAGATCATACAAGTGCTAGCACGAGCGAAGGATTACATAATTTTCATTAAAGTTTGGCAAGCGCCTACATCTTTTGATTTGAAAAAGGATAAGTGCCCCGTAATGCCTTTCTTATCCCTCTCCTCCTAGGAGCGCCTGGGCAGAAGCCCAACCTGGCCCCATCAAGACCCGCGGGACGCAGCCTTACAAGATCTGGAGGGCGACGCCCCAGCGGGGAGAGCGAAGACGAAGCCGAAAGGACTGGGGAGCGGCTAGGTGATGCCCTGGTCACCCCGGCAGGACCAGAGGAATGCGATAAGACAGGGACACCGGCAGAGAAGAAGAAGCCGGAGTCCACGAGGCAGCCTGTCGGGGTCCAGCTAGAGGTGGCAGTGACGTCCAAGAAGAGCACCCCCGGCAAATCGCTCTGCCGGGGCCAGGCTGCAGATGATGGTGCTGTCAGCGCCTAGCTGATGGTGACGGTGCGGCTGGCATTCATCTAGAGTCTGGGCCGTCACCTTCACGCTTGGCAACCGGGGACTCGCTGTCGTCATCCTCCCCACCCGTCTCATCCTCGTCGCTGTCGCTCTGAGAGGAGCTTTCGTCATCACTCGAGCTCTCCGCACAGCACCCTAAACGAGCACCTGAGTGCCCGAAGACCTTGATGGAGAGCAGATCAGCCTCCACCAACTTGAAGCGGAGGACGTGCCTATCCGCCAGATAATGGACACGTGCATAAGTTTATCAGCCACGCCTGAGGAGCATGACGTGCGGAGCGGGAAACTCGAGGTTCGCCTACACAGCGGCATTGCAGCACCCCCTCATGCGTAGTTGAAGCCTTGGCGGCTGATCGACCTCCATCACCCTGGCGAAAGGGTGATGCAGCCCCGGGCGGCTAAGGGGAGGATCACGCAGCTTGACGATGAACTCTAGCGCGGTATCCCCAGTGTGGCCTTCTGTTTGAGTTGGAGCTGCTGGCGGAGGGACGACGTGTGCGCCGCCTCGTCCACCCTGGCCACGGGCACCGCATCGACCTCGACCATGCCCCGCAACTCCACCTTGAGCACTGGGTTCCGCTCCCACCGTGGTAGTGGAAGAAGGATCACGGTGGTGAGAAGAGACTCTTGTCGCCACCGCCGAAGCCTGGGTTCGACCCCATCCCCTCACCATGGGGAAAATGGAAAAGGAAGAGAGGGAAGAGGTGATGGCTGAGCATGGCTACCCCCTCACATCTCTCTATTATAGTGGGATGGAGGGGGGGCTGGCTCTCCATAGCGCCAGGGCAACCGCCCCACTCCTCCAATCCGGCCTCCGTGCGCTCCTGATGGCGTCCAGATTCGAGGGCCGCCCCGCTGCACCAATCCGGGGCGCTGTGTGTTCTGCCAAAGCACACGTTCCCGCACCCTGCGCGTCCACCACCAACCCCGCGGAATGCATGCGGCGCGCGTGGCAGAAACGACGGGCGTAGTGGGTGAGGTGAAGATAAAATGACAGTTACCCCCGGATCACGCGCGAAGGTCTTGAATGGACTCCCGTGAACGTGGGCGCTCTTAGCCTCTCTCAACGAATGGAGCGCGTCATTTGGACGTCGAAGAAACCTTGGGATACTTGGGATCAAGGACAAGCCCAAGATAATGAAGAAGCAAAGAAGATCTCAAAAATATAAGCATCAACCCCAGCAAGGTCGATACGGACGCCTGTGCAATTATTTGGGCCTACTCCAATGATGCCCAACGACACGTGTGGACCAGGCCCGGGGGCTCCTATTGGTCTAACGATGTCAGGACCCCGATCCTAAGTCACATCGATCTAGCACGTAACACATCATATCACTTTGCGGCCTCACACACGGTATCCCCACGGGTGCCACCTTACCTGGCCCGGGGCCGTTTGCGCCTTTTGGCTCACGTACATGATAGTGTCGCTAGCATCCATATGACAGAGAACCTGGGCCGAAATGAGTAGTCATAAACCCAAAGTGGCACTAACTTACAGGGACAGGCATACATGACCCAGCAACGAACGTGTCGATCATCAACGTATGAACCGAAGTTGTAGCAAGCTACAGGGACTTAAAGGAACAACGCGTGACATTTCCCCGAAGGGACAGACACAGGAACGAAGAAGGACACATGCTCGCCAGCCTAAGTGTTCCGGAGCAGTAGCAAGCTACCATGGCCTAGTGGAAGCACTAGTAGATATTTCCCCATAAGAGAGGCTACCAAGAATAAACAACTAGATTGTCGGATCCCACACATACCAAGCATTTCAAAATAATACACACAATATGCTCGATATGTGCAAATACAACATGGCATCACAGCAAAACTCTATGCCTCAAAGTATTTATTCAGAAGGCTCCGAAGAGTCATACATAGTAAGAATTACGATCATGGGTCACATGACCCAACATACAGAGCATACAGGCAACAGAAGCATAACATGTCTGAGTGCAGACAACTACAAATGAAAAAGGCTGAGAAGCCTGACTATCTACAAGACCCTCCCAAGGGTACAAGATCGTAGCTGAGGTAACAAGCTAAATGTTGAAGTCCACATGGAACTACTAGTGAGACTGAGGTCTCTCTACAAAACATAAATTAAGCAAACATGAGTACAAATGTACCCAGCAAGACTTACATCAGAACTAGCTACATATGCATCAGTATCAACAAAGGGGTGGTGGAGTTTAACTGCAACAAGCTAGCTTTGACTCAGTGGCTATCATGTACTACGACTGCAAGTAACTCTTTTGAGGTGGCGCACACGAGTCCACATATTCACCATATCAATACACCACTATGGATCTGCTCCCGTCTCCCTACGAGAAAGCCATCCATAGCACTCACGCTTATCTTGCGCATTTTAGAGTATCCACTTTCACTTGTCTATGAACTGTATAAGCAACCCAGTAGTCCATTACCGCGGACGTGGCTATTCGAATAGATCACTTATAACCTTGCAGGGGTGTACTTCTTCACACATGTTTCCACCACTTAGCGTCTGCACACGACATGTGCTCGGCAGACTTCAAGCAAAAGCCGACGTGGGTGTAGACCACGACCTGACTAACCACACAAGTCCTTAGTCCAGGTTTATCGCCTATTCGGGTTCCATCCGCAAGGAGATCCGGCTGGGGTGTCCTCAGCGGCCCCAAATGATGTGAACAGGGTTCCCGGGGCACCAAACGGGCGTTTCGGTACACCGGGCCACGTACCTACTACATCACAGCCCACCCCTAGGCTCAGCGCCGTGCACGGCCTCCAGTATACTACAAACACCAGAAACTACTTGCAACTCCTGGACAGAGGACAGGGGGGTTAATAAGTCGAGTGGGGTCATATTTCAGGGCCCAATGTGTGGTAGTAGTTGTTCTTGGATCACGAACACATAACTCAGTTCCTGAGGATGGTTTCAATGAGACAACCCACCATGTACTCCTACATGGCCTCTCACCGCTACCTTTACCAAATCGTATTCACACACTTAGCTCTCAACAGTAGGACATGTTCACACCATTCCAATCCATCCCGGATGAATCAAACCTGACACAACTCTAAGCATAGCAGGCATAACAAGCAAGCATGAATGGGTAGGCACATCATGGCTCAAACAAATCCTACTCATGCTAGTGGATTTCAACTATTTACTGTGGCAAAGGCAGGTCTTGCAGAGGAAAGGGGTTCAACTACCGTAGCATGTAACAGTTGAAACGTTGTTGTCCTAATGCAGTAAAGAGAGCAGCAGCGAGAGAGTGGGATTGTATCAGAGTGATCAAGTGGGTTTTGCTTGCCTGGCACTTCTGAAGATAGTAATAGCTCTTCATCGGTGCCATCGATCACTTCTTCGGAACCACGTCTACTAAGGGGGCACAAATGCCGGCAACAGAGAGGAAATACAATCAATGCAATGCAAAATATGATGCATAGTCATGTCATGGCAAAATGAGTGTGTTGAGCTAATGCAACTAAGAACATAAGGGTTTGAGTCAATTTGAACCAAGGGTTCAAATTCAAACACAAGTTATCAATTTATAAAGTGCATTATCATGTTTTGATCTATACAGCAAGGTTAAGTTGCTTTTTCATGCATGAAACCAGTAGATAGATTCGATTTTTTTGATCATTTTTCATATATAAGTCTTTTCATTTGGAGTTCTTGTTGATTTACGGTGATTTTTTGAAGTTTAGGACGTTTTCTGAAATAAATAAATCATTTCTGATTTATTAAATATCCAGAAAAGGTTTATTGCATCAGCATTACGTCACTGTGACGTCAGCAGGTCAACTGGGTGGTCTAGGTCAAACCTGACCGGTGGGACCCGCGTGTCAGTGGCTAACTAAACTAACCTAGTTTAATTAGCACTAACCTATGTTAAACTAATTAAGTTTAAACCTAAGTTAATTAGCCGGGTGGGGCCCACATGTCATTGACCCAGGGGAGGTCCAACCCCTGGTCAACCGGGGTTAAAACACCGGCGTTTAGCCGTCGGCAGCAGCACACACGGCGGAGCACTCGGGCACGGGCTGTGGTGCCCTGTTCGCAGCGTGGCTGGGCTCGTTCGAGAGCCCAGACCAGCGCGCGTCAGGTGGTGGCGCCAGCCGAGCCTGTGGTGGCCGGAGGTGACGGCGGGGAGCTCGGCTGTGGTGGCCAGAGCTCGGGTGCGCGCGGGATTAGCGTTGTGGTGCGCAAACGAGCGAGGCGAAGGGATAGCGGGGCGCTACGTGATGCGATGAGTGGGTTGGACGCGCCGGGCGGATCATTGGTCACCGAAGTCGCGTCGGCGGCGAGCGCAGGCAGCGGCGCGTGTGGGTGCGAGCAGTGCGGTGGCTATGACGTACGATAGCGAGCAAGGAGAGGGGGAGGACGGTCAGTGGCTCACAGCGGTCGCGGCAACGCAGACGGCGGGCCCGGGGAGGAACCGAAGCGAAGTAGGGCGGCGAGGGGATCTCCGACAACCCGAGGAGGAAGAAGGGGTCGGGGAAGGTGCCTCGAGGCGTCTGGCGTTGCGCGAGACGACGGAGAGGTCGAGGCCGTCGAGCGGGAGCTCCTAGACACGGCTGCGAGGCGAGGCAGTGGCACTGGCCACGACAACAGCGAGCGGCGGCGACGGTGGCGCTGCGGGAAGAGAGCAGAGGAGGGGCAGGGGGTCCTGGGAGAGAGGGGAGAGGTGCAGGGGGTCGAGGGGGAGTGCGTGGCACTCGGGGCTGTCTCCAGCAGCAAGCTAGCAGGCAGGAGGTGGCCAGGTGCGTGACGGCGCTCACCACCGAGCTGCTTCATGCGCTGGCACAGGGAAGAAGATGGGAGTGCCCCTGGTGGGCTGGGCCGCGAAGCTGGGCCGCCAGGTAAGGCCAGGTTAGTTCTCTCTCTCTCTCTCTAGTTCTAATTTTCTTCTGTTTTTCTATTTTGCAGGTTTGTTTTGAATTTGGTTACTGAACCAAATCAACTTTGTAAATGGTGAAACTCTTTGTGGGTGCCAAATGAATTATTCCAGGGTCTCACACAAAGCTTCAGAATTATTGGAGCCACAATTTATTTTATAGCATTTAATAGCTCCAATTCAAATAAGTAATGAATTAAATCAAAGGCCACAAATGCTGAAAATGGGCATAATCTCTGAATAAGGTTTTGACCCCTTTCCCTAAATTATGAACATTTTTTAAGGGCATTTTGTGTCATTGAAAATGATTTTATTTGGACCTATTTGAATTCATTTGGTGCTAGGGTTTGAACATCCCCAATTCAAATTTATTTGAATTTAAACATGATGACATGATGATCAAGCAAAGACAAACAAATACTGATCTAGGGCTTTGACAAATGAACATTTTGTGTTTGCCGTCCGACTTGTGCACATGCGTGCTGACGATTATACACCAATCATCAAGACATGACCCAAGACAAGCCAAAGAAACCGCTCTTTGTGAGATCAAGGAGAGCATTAAGAAGATCAAAGTGATCAAGAGAACTCCCTAGAAAAGCTTCCCGCGCCGGGCAGGCGAGCCCGGCAGGATCAAGGCTATGCCTAGGACCAAGGTCAGTTCACCCCGACAAGCTCCACGATCGGCAGATCCCCGCCAAGATGCCACCGCTCCACGTCATCGCAAGCAAGTCACTAATCGGTGCGGTGTTGAGCTCCCAAGTGGTTAGGTGGATCTCAGAGAGTACGTGGCGGCCTGCTGGGAAGGAGATTAACTTTATTGACACCCGTCCAGATGGCGTGTCACGATAATGAAGAGAAGGCAAATAATCGGTGTGGCAGGCTTGCCGGGCTTCAACCTCAGCATGACACCTAGCAGTGCATTTAATATGCTTTGTCCTAACTGCCAGAGTTAGGTATGATAAAACTATTAGCTATCTAATCGTACCCAATGACTGTTTTGCCACTGTGGTCACCCCTTGAACTATAAAAGGAGGCCCGAGGCAACCTAGCAAAGGGTCCGCACTTTCGGATCCATCAACACTTGTATGCACGCGTCGCTCTCCCCGAGGCACACTTGTTGGGCTTGAGCTTGCCGCGTCTTCCTGTTCCTCCAGATCAATCCATCATAGCAGGAGTAGGGTTTTGCGCTATAAAGCGGCCTGAACCTGGGTAAAGGAGAGCTGCCCATCATAGTGTTGTCCCTGCTGCTTCTGCTCTTTGTGTAATGTGACCATCCCCTCGGCGAACAACAAAGGATCAGCCATGCCCCATAGATGATCGTGCTTCCAGGCCGACAGCGCTGCAACATTTTTTTTTAAATAATCGTCATACTCTTTATTATAAAAAGGTATGAACAAATCTTGCCAGTTGATGTGTTTAAGGGGTTGTATTAAAACATAAGTGGTACAACAAATGACACAAAAGTGGCACGAACCGCCGGCCCAGCGGCATGTACATAGGCTACCATGGCACGTTTTGGCGGTGAGGTTCTAAGTTGCACACATCGTGGCACGCTGCCAACTCAGGCCATCTTCTAGGATTCTTTTTTCATACGCACGCTGTGAGCTCAGTTTCTTGCAAATCTAAGTTCATGTCAGACATATTTAGTGTGAAGCCACTAGAATATGTATACATCATTACAACACCCATGCAAGAAACTTGTCTTAAAAATATGTAAAATTGTCCATGCAAGTACCAGAAAAATATGAATAAATTTAGAGATAAGTTATATCGGACATACCTTGAGTCTTTCAGTTTTTTTTAATTTTCAATGGGGGGGAGAGAACTCCCCCACCTGAATATATATTGAGCCAGCAAGTTAATACATCAGTACAACCACCGGGTCAGCGGCAGAGCGGAGGGAAGAGAACAGGACCTGAACTACATTATCACATTTTTACATATGCAAGACATGGAGCCACACATCAACGTGCCCACGATCATCAGGACGGAAACGGCTACGCCAGAGGACGGCGTCGTCGCGGGAGGCCTTCAGAGTAGCAGCCAGAGAGGGGGACTCCCGCCTGAACACCACAACATTCCTCCGCTTCCACAGGTGCCAACAGCAGAGCTGCACGAATGTTTGTGGCGACGCGGCACCGACAGCTCCACAGACATCAAAGAGGTGCAGCCCGCGCACCGCGGCCCCCGAGGTGGAGAGGCGCAGGGTGTCCTAGAATGCAAGCGCGAAGGAGCAACCAAAGATCAGGTGGTCAGGCGTCTCTAGGGCAGCCCTGCACACCAAGCAGCCGGCGTCACGCGGCTCCACAATGTGTTTCTTCAGCAGGTTGTCATGGGTGTGAACTCGACCAAGCGCCGGCACCCAAGTGAAGAACCTGGCCCTAGACAGCACCGGCAAGCTCCAAAGGAAGGCAGCGTTCTCGACGACCTCACCACCAAGGCGAAGAAGTTTATAGGCTGCGTTCGAGACGAGCTTCTCCTCCTTCTTCCCACACAGCACCAGGGATTGGAGGTCTGCGATGCCCGCGTCCTCCCCCACCCGCCCAATGAGCGGGAGCAGGAGGAGGCGCTCCCGGGCAGCCGCGGCACGAGGACCGCATCGAGGCCGTGGGTGTGGATCGCCCAAACAAACGTCTCGGAGCACGTTGCATGGGAAGCTAGCGTAGGGAAAGCGCCACGGATGGGCCCTCAGGGGAGTCGGTGATCCCCCCGGAAGGCCGTCGCCCGCCCGTCCCCCACGATAACTCGGGAGAGTGAGCGATAGAGAGGCATGAGACTTCGAAGACACGCCCAATGCTCGCCGGCGAGCGTTGAGCCACGCACGTCGAGCAGGAGGCGCTCGCCAAGAGAGCTCCAGACCCAGGACACCCACCGGGGTAGGGGGACAGGGTGCAGTCGGTGCAGAATTTTCAGGAGGAGCGAGTCGTTTTGAGTGGTGAGGTCCCGGACCCAAGGCCACCCTCCTCCCTGGCTCGGCACACTCGGTCCCAAGCCACGAGGCAATGCGCACCGGACACACGTTCGACTGCGTTCCACAGGAAAGCGTGGCGGAGGGAGTCCAGTGCACTGACCACCTGTGGGGGAAGTTTGAGCGCGCCCATAGCATAGGACGGGATAGCATCCAGGACGGCGTTGATGAGAACCAGCTGCCCGACCGGGGAGAGGAGGCGTGCGCGCCAGCCAGCAAGGTACCGGTCCACTTTGGCAATGATGAAGTGGAAATCCGCCAGTGAAAGCTTGTGGCATGACAGGGGGATCCCCAGGTAGGTCTGGGGGAACCCTTCCACCCTGCAGCCCATGACAGCCACGACAGCGGACAGAGTGTCGTCATCGACATTCATCGGGACCAACGTGATGTATAGACCTTGTAGCAAAAATGGAGAGGCTTCTGATGGTCCTTTCGTGTCAATGTTTGATATGATGGTGAGTTGTATCTCTCTCTGTCTCTCTGCTTAATTCCCCACCTCCCGCCAAGTACAACAAAGAGGCAAACTCAGTTAAATTATCTATCTTAAGCTCCTTTCTTTCCAGTGTCTGACTTTACCAAGAAGCATGAACATTTCTTACTGGAATAATGTAGGTAGAGAATTACCTTGTTATGCATCCTTGATGTCAATAGTGTAAGGTAAGCATATCTTGTCATGTCTTCTCATGTATCGACAACATTTTTTGTCTTGGAATGTGAGCACTACTTCAACTTATGTATAATCTATGCAATGCAACTTAGTTAACTAGATTTACTCATCAAAAAACAATAGACTGTGTGTGTTATTAGGATGAGTGCTCTTATTTTTTTTTTCTGTTCCTAATATTGGAACCGATGGCGGCATTGGTTGAACCGATATTGGATGTTATTAGCGTGTGTGTCTTATCTTTCTCAGTGCGGATTATGGTACTATAAGATTCCAGCTTTCCTGTCGAGTCGTCCAATGCCAGCTTTGAAGTTTCTATTGGAAGCCTTTCCTGCTTGTGATAAACGACAAAGATTATACAATTGCCTGAGTGCAGAGCATGAACTTGACACGGCACGGTAGTGCAGTCTCAAATCGGAAAGCCTTCGTCAGAAAGCTTGTCATGTTTCCCTTGATGGATTTCTTAATATGTTTTTGTCTATCGTTTGGCATTTTGCTGATGGTGATGAACAATAATTAAGAGTAAATAATGTGGTCTCTCAGCAGCCCTTTTGTCAGGGGAAGCACGGTGACAGCCGGTCGTCGATGATCGGTCATGTATGCAACTTGTAAGCACCATAGTGTAGTAACCAAGATTTTTTTTTTTGTTCTGTGTGTGAGCCGTTGGATCTCTACTGGTTGGACCATCAAAAAATGAAGAAGAAGAATAAATTTCAGACCTGGCAAATAAATGGCGAATCTCACTAACCATCACCCGTTCAATCTTCGAGAGGAGTTATATATAAAGGGCGGTCGGGGTGGCACTTGCACCGCTACACTCAGAATAGGAATTATTGACGCGATGGCGCATTTCTGGTTGGGAGACGAGGACAACCAAAGGATGATGCACTGGATGGCTTGGTGGAAAATGTGTGTATCCAAGAACCAAGGAGGAATGGGCTTTCAGGATATCCATTGTTTCAATTTGGCTATGCTTGCTAAACAGGCTTGGCGTCTTATCGAGAATTCGGATTCTCTATGTGCTACCATTTTGAGAGTCAAATACTATCCCAATGGTGATTATTGAACACTGCCCTAAAGAAGGGTTCTTCCTTTACCTGGCAAAGTATTATGGCAGGTGTGAGCTCCCTGAAGCATGGTCATATTTGGCGAGTGGGAAATGGGCAGAATATTGACATTTGAGAGGACACATGGATTCCAAATTGTGCAAACCGTAAAATTGTGACCCCTAAGGGAGGCCAGTTACTACGGAAGGTAGTAGATTTGATTGATCCAATCCTAAATAGTTGGGATGAAGATCTTCTCAGACAGACTCTATGGCCTATTGATGTTCAGCGAGTGCTTGCGATCCCTATATCACAACATGATATGCCAGATTTTGTAGCTTGGAATTTCACAAAAAATGGAATTTTTTCCGTTTGGTCTGCTTATTTTGTGGAATGGGACCACCAACATGGTAACAAGTTACGACATACCAACGGGATGGCACGTACCATGGTCAATCCTATTTGGGGGAGGATTTGGAAACTTTCTTGTCCAACAAAGGTTAAAATATTTATTTGGCGTACACTTCATGGCACTCTTCCGTGTCATGTTAACCTAGCTAATAGACATGTGAAAGTCTCGCCTGAGTGTCCTTCCTGCTCATCTAGGCCAGAAGGCACAAAGCATCTGTTGTTTCTATGTGACAGAGCAAAAGAAGTCTGGAGAAGACTAGGGATGGACGATATTATCGATAGAGCTTATAAAATAGACTATGCGAGTGAGGTGGTCTTGGAATATTTACTTTCATTACCAGATCAGGAGCTATGTTCTATGGGCACTCAAAATGTGCGTGACATGATTGCCATATCACCTGGTACTTATGGTGGGAAAGGCGCAAATTGGTACACAATGAGACTACTTAGAATGCACAACAGATATCCATGGGGATACGTGCTCTCACTACCAATTTTGTTAATGCCTCCTTGCCGAAGGCTTCCATGAAAAGAGGAGGATGGTCTAGCCCCCGACGGGGTTTGTTAAATGTAACGTTGATGCTTCTTTTGACCATGTCCTTCTTATGGGTATGATGGGGGCGGTCTTAAAAGATGATAAAGGTAGGTTCATCGATGGGGGGAATGGTAAGATCAACTGGTGTGCAGATATGTTGATGGATGTAGCTTTGGCTTTAAAATTCGATCTATTGCCTGGGCAAAGGACCAGCTGCAATCGCATAATTACTAACTCAGATAATATGGAGGTGATCGATACCGTGAACGAAGGAGGACGATCGCCGGGGCAGCAGCTGCAATTTTTGATGACTGCTTTCACTTAGCTTGTGATTTTTCCTATTTCTAGATTCGAGCATTGTAATAGAGAAGCAAATAAAGTTGCTCATGAACTTGCCTAATTTGCTAGATTTTCTTTCATTTCTGATTGGTTTGAGGAACCACATAATGCAATTGTACCAATCCTCATAAACGATGTAATGATTATTTCTAATGAATAAAGCTTGAATTTTCTTTCAAAAAAAGCTAATCCCTCTTCCTCTGCACATATGATCTCTCTCTCTCTCTCTCCTGTTCTCGCTCTCGATCTGTCTTTCACTCACATGGACATGGGCTCGTGTTGTTTTGTTTTCTGCAGGAAGCACGAGCACGACACCATGCGCCCGGTTCCAACGCCAGCAGGCGGCGCCGATCTGATGGAGGAGGCACAGCTGATCGGAAGCGTCTTCGGGGGACGGCAACGTTGTTCCTCGTGGTCCTCTTCACCAGTAGAAAACAAACCTTTGATCCAGAGCATTAGTCCCGGCCGGGTTTGGGCCCGTGACTAATGTGAGCATT
>NC_057814.1:129497063-129500514 GCF_018294505.1 Triticum aestivum | reverse complement strand
GGGGGGATGGCCCCCTTTAGTCTTGGTTCAAATGGTGATTTGTTGGTTTTAGTTTGGGAGTAATTATGCAGGAGTTTATTTGATTTATATGTAATCTGAGCACAAATTAACTTCTTAGTTTGCATATGTGTAGGTGTGGTTTACAAGTATCTGCGCCCATGGGTCACCATGACCGCGACTCGCCTGAAGCTCTCCACTATGGTCTTACCCCCGGGAGGAGTCCTCCATGACTCGGACATGGTGTACACCACTTGCTCCATCTGCCTTGAAGACTTTGCCGCTGGCGAAGACGTTGCCGTGCTGCAATGCGGCCATGTCTTTCACCCGCCATGTGTCAAGGAATAGGTGCTGAAACAGGACAACCCTAGGTGCGCTATCTGCATGGGGAAACTGGAGTAGTTATCTTTCCGGTTTGTTGCAATTCTCGGTGAAATCAAGCGTGTGTGTGCAAATTTTGTCTTCATGCACTAGTAGAGGAACGACCTTTAGTCCCGGTTGGGAAGGGCCTTTAGTCCCGGGTCACCAACCGAGACAAATAAATCGGGACTAAAGGCCCCCTACCGTTTAGTCCCGGTTGGCGACGACCCAGGACTAAAGACCTTCCATCTGGCTGGTAGTGCGCGCCGGGGCCTGGGGACCTTTAGTCCCGGTTGGTGGCACCAACCGGGACTAAGGGTTTAGGGGTTTAGGGTTTATGGTTTATTTTTCCTTTTCATTTTGTGTCTTTCATTCAAATCTTTTTCATTTCAAACATATTTTATGCTAGTACATACTGTACACGTTATGCATTTATAATATAATTTCTCGTACGACCATGCACACACACACGCACGCACATATATATATATATATATATATATATATATATATATATATATATACACACACATACATACAATTTGGTATGTACAATTTCTCCAACAATTTGCAGATCATTACATGCAGGGATTAGGTGCAATGGTATTCTCCTCTATCAGATATGACCTCCTTAAGCAAAAATACCGCCAATTCCTCTTGAATTGCTCATATGCGGTTCTCTGGTATAAACCTATCCCGCATCTGCACCATCTTCGAAGAAGGACATCAATATGAATATATTAATTAGTTGTGTGTGTATATATATATATTAGATCATGACAAAAAATGTGAATAGTGTTTACGTACCTGAACTTGTCTTGCATCTCTGTGCCATTCGGTCGTCATGCGAATGTTCTCGCAAACGTAGTATGCACATAAATTAGTCCCCTATTCCTGCCTCATGCGCTTTGCGAGAATAGGATTCAATCAGATAATAATCAAGCATGATAATGGTATTGATACTGGAATTAAATAGGTGTGTGGCCTAGCTAGCACTACTTAATTACCTTGATCCGTCGCCATGACAGCTTCGATTTACATTCACCGACAACCTCTTTGATGAACCGATTCCAAACCCTGGCCGACAAAGAAAATGAATAAAGGAGTTATTAATTACTTGATATCAGGAAATCAACGAAAGAGGCCGATATAGTGCGTTACTGATTGAAATTACCCGTCGAGCATCAAAATCACGGTGGTGTATTCTTGAGCATCGATATCCAGTTCACATACCTCCTAGATAAAAATATCTATGTCAACTTGATGGGCATAATTGTCATAAACACGAAATGCAACAAATTGTTATAAAAGATAATAAACCAGATCTAAATCATAAACCGGACAAGGGCCGGCGGGGATGGATATCAAAACCATGGCACTACATATAACAAACAATCATACAAGTAAGAAAATTATACAAGGAACTATCTAAATCATACAAATAAGATTTTTTTTTCCACGTAAAGGATAAGAATAAGAGCCTCACCAAGGTGGTGCCGGCGACGGGACGGTGCGGGCAATCGACGACGGTGAGGACGGGGACGGGAAGGCACTAGGTAAACCACACCTACACATATGCAAACTAAGATGTTAATTTAAGCTCAAGTTGCATATAAATCAAATAAACTCCCACATAATTACTCTCAAACTAAAACCCACAAATGACTATAATTATAGAGCATGAAACGAGCTAAACTAACAATGAGAGATGAAAGGACAAAGTTGCTAACCTTTTAAACACTTGGATAGATGGGGTGCCTTAAATCTTGACAAATCTTGGCAAAAATGGAGGATGAGCTCGAGCTAGGGGAAGAAAACAGAGAGGAGAGAAAGGAGAAAGTTTGGACTCGGGCTGGACTAAGCAGGGGTTTATATAGGGATATATGTAGTCCCGGTTGGTGACACAATCCGGGACTAAAGGTCTATGTCTAGTTCTGGTGGGTGATACCAACCGGGACTAAAGGGGCTCGCAGGGGCCCCAGCCTGACGCCAGCCTGCCACCACCCCTTTCGTCCCGGTTGGTATCACCCACCAGGACTAGAGGTCACAAATGAACCTGGACTAAAGGTGGTCGTGACCCCGTCCGCTCCCAGCCATTGGGACCGGGACTAATGATCACATTAGTCCCGAGCCCAAACCCGACCGGGACTAATGCTCCGGATCAAAGGCTTGTGTTTCTACTAGTGATGCGAGTAGATCACTACAGGAAATAGCTATTTTGCCGTCTGCCACGGCGGACGGCAAAGGCTCGAACAGCGGACGGCAAAGGCCTTTGCCGTCAGCCGCGGACGGCAAAAGGCTCCGGCAAAGTAGGCTACGGTAAACAGCTGCTTTGCCGTCCGCGGCGGACGGCAAAGGCTCTTTGCCGTCTGCGGCGGACGGCAAAGAGACCGGACGGCAATAATTGCGCTGTCAATCCGTTAAGTGGCTAACGGCAGGCCTTTGCCGTCCGCCGCTGACGGCAAAATTTCTATGGTCTTTGCCGTCCGCCGTATGATGTCATCTACACGTCACTAGATGGCAGGTTCTTTGCCATCTGCCGCTGATGGCTTTTTGCCATCGGCGCCGGCGCAGTGAGACGTCCCGTCGGCGGCGGCGGTCCGCGGGCGGCGCCGATTCACACGCCACCGCCCGACGCCCGCCTGCGCACGCCACCGCTTGACCGCCCGCGCACGCCGACGCCTGGCCTCCTGCGCCCTTGACAGCTCGGCATTAATCGCCGGCGCCGATTCGCACACCGCCGCCTGGCCTTCTGCGCCCTTGACCGCTCGGCTGGCCCGGCATTAATCGCCGGCGCCGATTCGCACGCCGCCGCCTGGCCTTCTGCGCCCTTGACCGCTCGGCTGGCCCGGCATTGATCACCGGCACCCACCCCGCCCACCACGCCTATAAAAAGCGCCTCGCCCCGCCGTGGCTCTCACACCGCCCCTCGCCTTCCCTCTCCTTCTCCCCCTGCCGCCGGCATCGCCCCTCTTGCGCCCTACCTCTCCCTCTCGCCGGCGATGGCCCGCTCCACCTTGACCCTCGAGGAGGCGGAGGAGCTCGCCCACTTCGTCATCCCCGCCGCTCCCGACGTGCGCCTCCCGGCGAGGTG
>NC_057814.1:129496542-129497052 GCF_018294505.1 Triticum aestivum | reverse complement strand
GGCTGGCCCGGCATTGATCACCGGCACCCACCCCGCCCACCACGCCTATAAAAAGCGCCTCGCCCCGCCGTGGCTCTCACACCGCCCCTCGCCTTCCCTCTCCTTCTCCCCCTGCCGCCGGCATCGCCCCTCTTGCGCCCTACCTCTCCCTCTCGCCGGTGATGGTCCGCTCCACCTTGACCCTCGAGGAGGCGGAGGAGCTCGCCCACTTCGTCATCCCCGCCGCTCCCGACGTGCGCCTCCCGGCGAAGTGGCGCCTGAGCGTCGATGGCGTGCCGGTGGCGCCGGTCCCCGAGGTCGGCACCCACCTCTTCGCCCGCGCCGCCGGCCTGTACAGGGCGCGCCTCTCGCCGGAGGAACTCACCGACCCCCAGTACGCCCCCAACAACCCCGGCTGGGCGGACCGCCTCGCCGACGACCACCTGCGCCGCTTCCACGCGTACGCCGGCCCGCGCCCGCCGACGAAACACAACCGCGCGCGGCGGCATCAGCTCTGGGACGGGCGCACCT
>NC_057814.1:129495287-129496104 GCF_018294505.1 Triticum aestivum | reverse complement strand
ACCGCCTCGGCAGCGGCGACCGTCGCACACGCGCGCGGGACGGCGCCGGGTCGTCGAGCTGCGCCCCTCCGCCAGAGCCGGCGCCGGAACCTGAGCCGGCGTTGCTGGCCGAGTACAGGCGGCTGGCGGCGGAGGCCGGCGACCCGGAGGACATGCCGAGCTACCTGACGGCGATCCGGGAGTCGGAGAACGCGCCGATGCCGCCACCCCTCGTGCAGGAGTACATGCAGCTCGCCCCGGTCGCCGTCCACCCAGAGGACCCGCCGGACTTCCCCGGCTACCACGCCGTTGTGGCCGACTCGATGGCTGCGCCGGTGGTGGACCTGGACGATAGCAGCAGCGACAACGGCGACGACAGCGATGGGCTCTACGACTAGATGGACTTTGGCGGCGTCGAGGATGAGTAGTTTAGTTTAGGTTATTTTCGAAATAACGTTTAGTAATGTTTAATTATTTTCCTAATGTTGTTTAGTTTAGTCAAGTTTAATTTCTAGTATTATGTAAAATATTTATGAAAACTATGATGAAATATCAGTGTGTTTGCGTGGTTTTAAATTATTGTTTGCAAATTGAATTTTCGAATTAATACTATTATGTTTGCAAAAAAAGTTTGAAAATTAGGATAGAAAATAAAAAAGAAAAAAAGAGGACAGCTAAATAATATTAGCAAAATAGAATGAAAATAAATTTTAAAAACAGAAATGAGTTAAACTTAGAAATAAAAAAATTCTAAAAATTAGGAAAGGAAATAAAAAACGAAACAAAGGTGGACAATAAATAATAGTATCAAAAACAATGAAATTGTTCTCTTAAAAAA
>NC_057814.1:129402851-129493950 GCF_018294505.1 Triticum aestivum | reverse complement strand
GGAATCGGGGCGGCGGCGGCGGCGGGGTGGGAGGAGAGAAACGGCGAGGGAGAGAAGAAGTGAGTAACGGGCGGGGGGTACGGGCCGTTAGGTAGTGAGCTCTTTGCCGTCCGCCCCTCTTTGCCGTCCGCTTTTTTGCCTCTTTGCCGTCTGCTAGCGGACGGCAAAGAGGTGGCCCGTTAAGTTTTTCCCAAACGGGCGGGGGGTGGGGGCCACCTCACTCTTTGCCGTCCGCCAGCGGACGGCAAAGATTCTTTGCCGTCTGCTGGCGGACGGCAAAGAGCTGGCAGATGGCAAAGAGCTTCTTTGCCGTCTGCCCTTTCTTTGCCGTCTGCTTTTGGGTAGCTGATGGCAAACAGCTTCTTTGCCGTCAGCTAGCAGACGGCAAAGAGCTGGCAGATGGCAAATTGGCTGATTCCAGTAGTGGATGGAGCTCGTGGTGCCCCTGATTTGAGTGATTTCCAGCGTATTAGGCTGCAATTAAACTATGTATGTTGGGTTATACAGATTTGTCAGCATGGTTATTGGCTCAACCCTTTTTACCGTGATTTGTTGCACAATTTACAGTGCCATCTCTTTTGTTCTTTGGTGTGTTGTTTACATGAATTTGAAGAAAAAATAAAAAATATGGTGGTTTGAAACTGAGGCGCGCGAGGCGTGTGAAGTGGTAACATCAACATCGGAAGGCGTCATTCCGTTTGCTTTCCCAACTCCACCAACTTGAGGTGGAACTACCGGAACATTGTTCGACCCTTGGGATGGATTGAGCTGTGATGGATTGACCCAATAAGATGAATGCATATGGTAATGCCGAAAATGGTGATAGAACTAGTTCGAACGAAACTCACAACGTTCCACTCTGGCGTCGGTGGCATCTCTGGCACTGGTTTGCCTTGCATAGAATAAAGATTGGCCACCATATGTTGTAAAGACTTCACTAGATCATCTTGTGCCTTCAGCTTAGCCCGGTCTTCATCTCGTTCTTTCTAGGTGTCACTCAGCCGAGTCTACAATATGGCAATGCAAATGTCATTCGTGTTGAAATGCAAACATGCAGGACCATGAAGGATCAATGAAGAAGCGATGACCTGAATATCCTCAATAATAGCCATGGTATGTGGTATGTGACACTCTATGGTAGGAGTAGAGCCAGTACTCATAGCATGGAGCGTGTTGACTCTCGGAAGGGAGGAAGTTATGACAGAATCAAGGTGAACCACCATCCGGCCATTCAGTCTACCGCCTGCCACGGCAATGGCCACAAGAGGGTCAAACGGCAGCACGTGAGGATCAGCCTCTTGCCCGTACGTCTCCTTCAATTTTTGGTGTAGTTCTCCCTATCTGACCCGGATTTAGAGCTGATCCAGTCCCTCTCCGAGTGGAGAGGGTCCTTGTCCTTGTCGTCTTTGGTACATTTGATGGTCTAGGCCTTGAAGTAAGAGATATCCTTGCTAGTGTCTTCTTTCTGCAAAAGAAAGCGATCCAAACAATCAAGGGAATGCTCACAAAAATGAAAGAGAACATGATGAAAAAAAGGATGGTGTTGCCTACATGTTTGGAGACGACACCTGGGATGGTGAGGTTGCCTTGACGGTGTCCTGGACAACCCATCAACTTACGCCGTTCAGCTATTACCCTGTATTCATCCTGCCACCCTGGATCTATCCACCGTTCGACGATCTTCTCCCAACACGGACGTTTGTCGGTGCACCGCCGAGGAATAACCTATAATAAGTAAACAAATACATCTTAGTAAGGAATCTAATTTACGGTAATGTAGGGAATAGCAAGCATCCATCGTTACTTGCCTTGAAGTAATTGTGCCGTGAAAGATGCTTCCCTCGAGCCTCCTTTTTGGAAATCTTCTGGTTGAGATAGTCCACGTGATACTTCACCACTAACCGGACGCACTCCTCATAGTGCATGTCATGGACTAGTTTCTTGGCAATATTCTCAACCACCACATTTGCGCGATCATTCTCAGCATCTACGCATGTAAAGAAATCCTATAAACATGCATACATGTGAGAAGGGTAAAATCATGACTATGGCAAATTCAAACTTTTGGTATTGTCATTGCAGTGTTTGAAAGGAGAAATCGTTGACCACTCGCAAAGCTCTGGTATCATAAACCCTATGATGCATATCCAGAAAATCCGGAGGGAGTTTGTAGTGATCCCATGACCAAACTGTCTCAATGATACCGTTCGGCAAAGTGACTGATAGCTCGTATCCACGTCGGTATTTCCCAAAGAGGTAGGGATGATGCTGTACAGCTACGGTAAGTATTTCCCTCAGTTATGAAACCAAGGTTATCGAACCAGTAGGAGAACCAAGCAACACTATCTAAACGGTACCTGCACACAAAGAACAAATACTTGCAACCCGACGCTTATGAGGGGTTGTCAATCCCTCTACGGGTAACGGTGCCAGAAATTGTGATAGATTGGATAAATAGATCTTGATAAAACACGAAATAAAATAAGTAACAAAAAAGTGCAGTAAGGTATTTTTTGGTTTTTGATAATATAGATCTGAAAATAAAAGATGCAAATGA
Source organism: Triticum aestivum (assembly GCF_018294505.1). Lineage (NCBI taxonomy): Eukaryota > Viridiplantae > Streptophyta > Magnoliopsida > Poales > Poaceae > Triticum > Triticum aestivum. The sequence continues at coordinate 129,491,393 of NC_057814.1, read as the reverse complement.
AGGAAAAAGCAAATGTCAATGCAGATGTAAAAATATACGATGAGAAAATACACCCGGGGGCCATAGATTTCACTAGTGACTTCTCTCGAGAAAATAGCATACGGCGGGTAAACAAATTATTGTTGGGCAATTGATAGAACCACAAATAATTATGACGATATCCAGGCAATGATCATTATATAGGCATCACGTACAAGATTAGTAGACTGACTCCTGCCTGCATCTACTACTATTACTCCACACATCGACCGCTATCCAACATGCATCTAGTGTATTAAGTTCATGGAGAAAGGGAGTAATGCAATAAGAATGATGACATGATGTAGACGAGATCTATTCATGTAGGAATAGCCCCCATCTTGTTATCCTTAATAGCAATGATACATAAGTGTCTTGCTGCCCCTTCTGTCACTAGGAAAGAACACCGTACGATCGAACCCATCACAAGGCACCTCTTCCCATGGCAAGAAAAATCGATCTAGTTGGCCTAACTAAACCAAAGATTCAAAGAAGAAATACGAGGCTATAAGTAATCATGCATATCAGAGATCAAAGAAACTCAAATAACTTTCATGGATAAATAAATCTGATCATAAACTCAAAGTTCATCGGATCCCAACAAACACACTGCAAAAAGAGTTACATCAAATAGATCTCCAAGAGACCATTGTATTGAGAATCAAAAAGAGAGAAGAACCCATCTAGCTACTGCCTACGGACCCGTAGGTGCTACAATGAACTACACACGCATCATCAGAGACGCAACAATGAGGATGATGAACCCCTCCGTGATGGTGTCTAGATTGGATCTGGTGGTTCTAGAACTTGCGGCGGCCGGGATTGTGTTTCGTCGACTCCCTTAGGGTTTTTGGATTTTCGGGGTATTTATAGAGCAAAGAGCCGGTGCGGGAGGCCACCGAGGTGGGCACAACCCACCAGCGCGCGCCTGAGCCCCCAGGCGCGCCTAGGTGGTTGTGCCCCCCTCGAGGCACCCCTCTGGCACTTCTTTGGCCCAACTTGTTTGTTCTAGTCCATAAAAATTCTCCAAATAGTTTCACTGCATTTGGACTCCGTTTGGTACTGATATTCTGTGACGTAAAAAACAAGCAAAAAACGGCAACTAGCACTGGGCACTATTTCAATAGGTTAGTCCCAAATATGATATAAAGTTGCTATAAAATGATTGTAAAACATCCAAGAATGATAATATAACAACATGGAACAATAAGAAATTATAGATACGTTGGAGACGTATCAGCATCCCCAAGCTTAATTCCTGCTCGTTCTCGAGTAAGTAAATGATAAAAACAGAATTTTGTGGAATGGTGCCTATCATGTTCATCACATTCTTTTGTTTTGTAGCACGGACATATGGACTTTTATATGGTTCAAAGCAATAGTCTAGTTTTGACATGAAGATTTCAATACTCAAGCATATCAACAAGCTACCATGTCTTTCAAAATACGAACACTAAAGAAAGCTATCCCTAGCCCATCATGCTCAATCATTGATCCATTCATGAAACACACTCGCATATTAGCTACATCCAATTCTCAAGTACGATCATAGTGCCCCTTAGTTGGTGCTTTATAAGAGAAGATAGAGACTCAAATAAATTAGAAATTGCATAAAGTAAATAGAAAGGCCCTTCGCAGAGGGAAGTAGGGATTTGTAGAGGTGCTAGAGCTCAAAGCGAAAAAAAAACAAGAGATAAAATATCTTGGGTGGTATGCTTTTCCTATCAACAAAAACGACCGAGTAATTCCCAACACTTTCCATGCTAGATATATCATAGGCGGTTCCCAAACATAAAATAAAGTTTATTCCTTTTCCACCATTCTTTCATAATCCATGGCTAGCCGTATCCATGGGTGCCCTCCATACCAACACTTCCCAAGGAATTTAGTATTTGACAACATAAAGTAAATTTCTTTTTCATTTCGAGACTGGGCATCCCTAATACCTTTGTTGTACTCTCGTGCAATGACAAGTGAATAAACACTCATCTTGAGAATAACACATCTAGCATGGAAAATATTGGCCACCCCCTGCCACTTCATGAGCGGTACGAGCACACAAAAAGGAAATTTATTTTGGAAATTTAGAGATGGCACATACAAATTTGCTTAGAACGACACGGGAATAACGCATATAGGTAGGTATGGTGGACTCATATGACAAAAATGGTTTAAGTATTTTGGATGCACAAGTAGTACTCCTACTTAGTACAAGTGAAGGCTAGCAAAAGATTGAGAAGCATCCAACCAAGAGACGAAAAATCACATGAGTGGGCATTAAGCATAACTAACACTGAATAATGCACCACAAGTAGGATGTAATGTCATTGCAAAACTATTGGCTTTCGTGCTTGCTTAGGGAATCACAAACCTTAACATCAATATTCTTACTAAAGCATAATTACTCATCAACATGACTCACATATTACTATCATCATATCTCAAAACTATTACAAGGAATCAAGTTTATTTTGTCCAATGATCTTCATGAAAGTTTTTATTATATCCCTCTTGAATATCTATCAGTTTGGGACTACTTTTATATGTTGCAATTGCTTTTTGACAAGCTCAAACAAGTATAAGTGAAGAACATGAGCATAAAAAATTTTCAACTCTCAAAATAATATAAGTGAAGCATGAGAGAATTTCTTCAAAATTACTAACTCTCAAATAAATCTAAGTGAAGCATGAGAGCATTTCTTCAAAATTGTTAAAGCACACCGTGCTCAAAAAGATATAAGTGAAGCACTAGAGCAGTTCATTAGCTCAAATTTTTTAGTGAAGCATAAAGAGCAAGTCTAACAAATCGAAGCATTATTTTGGCTCTCTCAAATAGGCGTATCCAGCAAGGATACTTGTGACAAACTAAAAAGAAAAACAAGCAAAGACTCATATAATACAAGACGCTCCAAGCAAAACTAATGATATCTGACGAATAAAAAATTAGCTTTAAGTAAAATACCGATGGTCGTTAGAAGAAAGAGGGGATGCCTCTCAGGGCATCCCCAAGCTTAGTTGCTTGTTCAGCCTTGAATATTATCTCGGGGTGCCATGGGGCATCCCCAAGGTTAGGCTCTTGCTACTCCTTATACCTTCATCCATCGTGATGTCACCCAAAACATCAAAACTTCAATCACAAGAAACTTAACAAAACCTTCGTGAGATCCATTAGTATAAGAAAGCAAATCACTATTCTAAGTACTGTTGCAAACCCATTCATATTTTATTTTCGCATTATATCTACTGTATTTCAACTTTACCATGGCTTATACCCTCCAATACAAACCATAGATTCATCAAAATAAACACACAACACAAAGAAAACAAAATCTGTCAAAAACAGAACAGTCTGTAGTAATCTGGAAACTTTCTATACTTCCGTAACTCCAAAAATTCAGAAAACTTAGGACAACGTGGGAAATTTGTATATCAATCTTGTGTAAAAAATTCAGAATTTTTAGTCGCGTCTGTGATTATGAAAATTATTTTACTGGACGCAAAAGTTTCTGTTTTCCAACAAGATCAAGTCAACTATCACCCAACATGATTCTAAAGGCTTTACTTGGCACTATCACTAATTAAAACATACACACAATCATAACAGTAGCCTAATTGTGCAAACAGTCAAAAACAGAAAGAAAAAGGCAAAAATAAATTTTATTCATTGGGTTGCCTCCCAACAAGCGCTATCGTTTTATGCCCCTAGCTAGGCATAGTGCATAGATTCACGTGTTATTGATGACCCGCAAGTATAGGGGATCAATTGTAGCTCTTTTCGGTAAGTAAGAGTGTCGAATCCAATGAGGAGCATAAGGAAATTACAAGTGGTTTTCAGTAAGGTAATGTCTGCAAGTGCTGAAATTGTAAGTAGCAGAGTAGTTTGATAGCAAGATAATTTGTAACGAGCAAGTAATGATAGTAGTAACAAAAGTGCAGCTAGATAGCCCAATCCTTTTGAGGCAAAGGACAGGCCAAAAGGTCTCTTATGATAAGCAAAGCGTTCTTGAGGGTACACGAGAATTTCATCTAGTCCCTTTCATCATGTTCGTTCGATTCGTGTTCGCTACTTTGATAATTTGATATGTGGGTGGACCGGTGCTTAGGTGTTGTTCTTACTTGAACAAACCTCCTACTTATGATTAACCCTCCCGCAAGCATCCGAAACTACGAGAAAATTATTAAGAATAAATTCTAACCATAGCATTAAACTTTTGGATCCAATCGGTCCCTTACGGAATAGCGCATAAACTAGGGTTTAAGCTTCTGTCACTCTCGCAACCCATCATCTAATTGCTACTCCACAATGCATTCCCTTAGGCCCAAATATGGTGAAGTGTCATGTAGTCGACGTTCACATGACACCACTAAGGGAATCACAACATACATACTATCCAAATATCGAACACATATCAAGTTCATATGATTACTTGCAACATGATTTCTCCCGTGACCTCAAGGACAAAAGTAACTACTCACAAATAATAATCATGCTCAAGATCAGAGGGGTATTAAATAGCATATTGGATCTGAACATATAATCTTCCACCAAATAAACCATATAGTAATCAACTACAAGATGTAATCAACACTACTAGTCACCCACAAGCACCAATCTATAGTTCCGGTAACAAGATTGAACGCAAGAGATCAACTAGGGTTTGAGATGAGATGGTGCTGTTGAAGATGTTGATGGAGATTGCCCTCCCCAAGATGGGAGAGTTGTTGGTGATGATGATGATGATGATTTCCCCCTCCGGAGGGAAGTTCCCCTGGCGGAATCACTCCACCGGAGGGCAAAAGTGCTCCTGCCCAAGTTCCGCCTCGAGACGGCGGCGCTCTGTCCCGAAAGTCCTCTCCTTATTTTTTTTCTAGGTCAAAAATGACCTATATACCAGAAGATGGGCACCGGAGGTGGGCCTGGGTGAGCACAACCCACTAGGGCATGCCTGGGCTCCCTGGCACGCACAGGTGGGTTGTGCCCACTTGGTGGGGCCCCTCTAGTAGTTATTTGCTCCAATAATTCTCAAATATTCCATAAAAATTCCTCGTGAAGTTTCAGCTCATTTGGAGTTGTGCAGAATAGGTAGCCTGACGTAGCTTTTTCAGGTCCAGATTTCCAGCTACCGGAATTCTCCCTCTTTGTGTATACCTTGCATATTATGAGAGAAAAGGCATTAGAATTACTCCAAAAAGCATTATTATGGATAAAAACATCATAAATAACAGTAAGAAAACATGATGCAAAATGGATGTATCAACTCCCCCAAGCTTAGACCTCGCTTGTCCTCAAGCAAAAACCGAAATCGAAAACATGTCCACATGCTTTGAGAGAGAGGTGTCGATAAAAACAAAATACGGACATAGAAGCATCATGCTCATTATTATAACAGCAACAATAAACATAAAGCTTTTATCATAACACTTTTATCATAGACTTCTCATGAATAAGTGACAATTCATCACACTATTGAAGTATAAAGCAAAAACTCTATTAGAAACCAACAAACTATGTTCTCAGTCAACTTCGCAACTACAATTCATCATCTTTTCAGGAAGGGTCACGTATCGGAGCCTTTAGGCAACTCCACATACTCAACCATCATATAGTCTTCTATGATTGCTAACACTCACCACGTACACATGAGCAAAATGTTTCAACCGGACACATAGAAAGATAGGGGCTTATAGTTTCGCCTCCCAATGTATTCACCTCAAGGGTGATGTCAACAATAATAACTCGTGCTATCTATATTCAACTGGACATATGTGCCTAGATCTTTCCTCACCACATGATGCTTGCCAAAGGAGAAAAATAAAAAGGAATAGAAGGAAACTTTGACTTTTTGCATAAAAGTAAATACATAAAAGTAAAAGATAGGCCCTTCGCAGAGGGAAGCAGAGGTTGCCATGCGCTTATTTGTTTGTATGCTCAACCCCTTAGTGCAAAAGAATGTCACGTTGCATTGCCCCTTGTGATAGCAACCTTTATTATGCAGTCTGTCGATTTTATTCTCCACCATCACAAGTTCGTGCAACGCTCAATTTTCTCTTACACTAAATGATCTCACACATTTAGAAGCAATTTTTATTGCCTTTTTGCACCGATGACAACTTACTTGAGGGATTTTGCTCAATCCCTAGGTAGGTATGGTGGACACTTGAAAATAAGATTTGGGTTTAAGGGTTTTTGGATGTATAAGTAGTATCTCTACTTAGTGAGGAATTTTTGGCTAGCAAAGATAGGGGCAAGCACCACATGTTAAAGGATCTATGACAATATGACTTCTATGTGAATATAAACAAACATAAACCATTAAGTTGTCTTCCTTGTCCAACGTCAACATTTTTGGCATATAATATTTTGATGAGGGCTCACAATCACAAAAGATTTCTAGGATAGTATATTTATATGTGCATCTTCTCTTCCCTTATTAATTCTTTCATGAGTTGCATCATTGACTAATGCTATGTTTGTCAATCTCTAATAAAATTTTCTACTTATACGTTTCCTTATGTGGTGTCATCACCTACCATAAGATTAGTATATGATCTTCTTGATTTATTTCCTTTCTTTTTATCTATTTCCTTTCTCTTTTTCTTCCTTATTACCTTTCTTTTTATTTGCAACATGAAAGTAAAGAAAGCAAAAACTCAAACTAACTTTATTATATAACTTGCACACGATTACAAGGATAGATCACTAAGCAAACTCACAAACAAGAAAAGATCGAACTAAACTTTTATTCATCTAAAGAAAAAGATCGAACTAAAATAAGTAAAGGCAAGAGGATAGTGGGATGATACGATACCGGGGCACCTCCCCCAAGCTTGGTGGAAGCCAAGGGGAGTGCCCATACCCAATACTCAATGCTCCTTTGGTGATGAAGAAGATGATGGTGGTGATGAAGCGATCCCGTCCTTAAGGATCAAGAGATTCTCCAATCAACGGATGACGCTCCGGAGATGGATGATATGCTCTTGATGCAGAATATTTTCGCGAGTAAGATACTTATTTTGTATGCGAACTATTTCAATGATGCGAAAGGCTTCAATCTCAGCAGGAGTAAGGTGAGTAAGGTAAGGCTTAAGGATATCTTCTTCCTCCTCCTCTGCCGGTAGTGCATGCTTGTTCTGCCACCGAGGGTGGATCTATGGTAGCCTTCTTGCCCTTGTATCCCTTGACGGCGCCCGTGGGCTCCTCCCTCTTCAGCTCGATCTTCATCAACCAAGCATCTTCTTCCATGTTGTTGGAGGAGGAGGAAGACATGATGCCTGGCTTGATAAATCTGACCGAAAACAGCAAGGAAAGAGAACAGAGGATTTCTCCGCGATACAGTGATCAACAGGTTCGGGGAGTATATATAGATTTTTTATCTTGGGAAACAAGCAACCTGTAGAAAAACGGAGTCCGGAAGGTGTCCCAGGTGGGCACAACCCACCTGGGTGCGCCAGCCTGGCGCGCCCTGGTGTCTTGTGCCCACCAGGGTACGCTTCTTGGAAGTTTCTTATTTTCCTATTTTTCTAAATATTCCAAAACTGACAAAAAATATTTTTGCGGATTTTTCGGAGTCCGTTTACTTACCGTATCACGTACCTCCTTATTTTCACGATTCTGGATTGTTCCGGAAGGACTCTTTTATGTGTTCTTCTAGTGTCAAAGTTTGGATAATATTACTTTCAACATTAATGGGCGTACCTGAGATATAATGTTTTATTCGTTGCCCATTGACAACCTTCGGGTTAGTACCTTCGGCATTATTTATTTTGATGGCTCCAGACCGATAAACCTCCTCGATAACATAGGGGCCTTCCCATTTTGAGAGGAGTTTTCGTGCAAAGAATCTGAAACGAGAGTTGTACAAAAGAACATATTCTCCGACTTTAAACTCACGCTTTTGGGTTCTCTTTTCATGCCATCTATTAACATTTTTTGAATAATTTTGCATTTTCATAAGCTTGGGTTCTCCATTCATCTAATGAACTAATATCAAATAACCTCTTTTCACCAGCAAGTTTGAAATCATAGTTGAGCACTTTGATGGCCCAATATGCTTTATGTTCTAACTCAAGAGGCAAATGACAAGCTTTTCCATAAACCATTTTGTAAGGAGACATACCCATAGGATTTTTATATGCTGTTCTATAAGCCCAAAGTGCATCATCTAGTTTCTTAGGCCAATTCTTCCTGGACCTATTGACAGTCTTTTGCGAGATTAATTTTATTTCTCTATTGCTAAGTTCAACTTGACCACTAGACTGAGGATGATAAGGTGATGCAATTCTATGGTTAACATCATACTTGGCAAGCATTTTACGAAAAGCACCGTGAATAAAGTGTGAACCACCATCATTCATTAAATATCTAGGGACTCCAAACCTTGGGAAAATAACATCCTTCAGCATTTTACTAGCACATATGCCCGTGCATTGCAACGGGAGAGAAATTATTGTGCCTATTGTCCATCGAAACTACTGTCATCATGGCATAATAACATCTGAAAGTGCCATCTAAATATGTTTGTACGTTGCAACGGGAGAAAAAATCACCTCACTCTCCTATCCCAGTAAGCAAGTGATGATTTAAGCCTAAATACGGCCTAAAACATAAGCGATAATTTGATTTATGATACACATCAATTATTCCCAGATGAATAAAAATTGGGTACTTTCACCATCTTTGCAGAAGGCTACTTTTCATGACGATTCAACAATCAATACTATAGAAAAGTTAACCTTGACTGATCAATGTGAGCGTGCACGGGTAGTTGTTCAGTTACTCCTTTGCATATACCAAGATATGCAAATTAGCATAAATAAGTATCAGTTTTCCTGAAAGCACGATGAAAATAATAATATGATTTTGACCTTGAAGATGAACAAAAAAAAGCAATTCTCCTTGAAGATGAACAAAGAAAGGTAATATGCATGCTAATCTGCATTGCACTGAGAGGATTCCAATCCTTGCAAAATATTTCTCTAGCACGTTTCGGGTTATGCAAAATTCATATCATGTCACAGAGAAATACATGAGCCGGTGAAAAAAGGGAATTGTAGGAATATGAAAATACCTCATTTTCTCCTCCTTATAGAACAGTTAGTTATTGTGTAGTCAGTTTAGCTATGTAAACCTGATGCATGGACGCTCAGATAGGAAGAGCAGAAAAGAAAACAAATCAAGCAGCTATTAATAAAAGACTAACTTGACCATTGAAGCTAGGGTTGTGCACCTGTTAGTTGAATCACGTGCAAGTTCACAGGGAGCAATTAATCGAGCCATGTAGTCGCCGCCGGATCGATCCACCAGCCTGCTTGACATGTACTCATGTGTTTAGCTGGGAAAGAATCAAGCTAGCCGGCGCCCTGCAGCTCGTAGCTAGTTCGGACTCCCATGTATATTTTTTGGGTCAGGTTACGACGTGTGGCCGGCCACTTCGCTTTTGTTTCAGTTAAGTTTACTTTAAAGGTACGTCCTGGTTTTGTTCATATTGTCCTGGTTTTCTTTGTTTGTACATATGTTTGTCACAAACGGACAAAACTAAAAAATAGTGCACGTAAAAATACTCAAAACTGGTGTGAATTGTTGCTGCATGTGCCATTACACATCATGCAGAGAGAGAGAGAAAGAGAGAGAGAGGAGGACAGGGAGAGAGGATCATGTCCAAGTGCCATCTCTACATTTTCAATTTTCATCATCGCTATGTGTTCGCAACCCAGATACCTCAGTTCACCTATTATGGCACTGCCCGGAGGCGCGGCGGATCTGTAGCACTGCGGCCGGCGAGTACGGCTGCGCCGCCCTTGCACCGAACACTTGGCCGGATAGCAACCGCTCGGAGACATTCTGGTCTCATGTCCTCAACGCCACATCTGTTGAGCATCAGAAACGTGTCTGGTCTCTCACCATACTCATCTCATGGGAGCTTTGGCTCGAACGCAAGCGCAGAGTGTTCCAGAAGAAGATAGCCGCGCCCTTGGCCATCCTCCAGGCAGTTCGGGGATCCTTGGAATCATGGAGACTGGCGGGAGCAAGATGCATGCAGCACCCCTTTGGGGTTCCGACGTGAGAGAGCACCCTGCCCACTATGTTCTCTAGGGCCTTTTTTCTCTGAACTTCTTCCTTCAGACCGTGCGTACGGCCTTGTAAATATTGCTCTGCCTCATAATATAAAAAGCCAGCAGTTGCTGGTAGTTTCAAAAAAATACTCAAAACGGAACGAAACAAAGCGGAACCAAATCAAAAATGTCTTTCCCTTTAATAGTAGGTATAGATTGTATGTGCTAACTTAAATTCATGTGTACCTAACTATAGTTATGCGTAACTTTTTCTATTTTTTAATCTTTTTTTCGGATTTCTATCTTTTAGTCTCAACCATAAAAATCAAGATCTTTTTTTCGCGGGGGCGTAAAATTAAGATCAATAGACCATATTTTTTATGTTGAAAGTCTATCCGGGGGGAAAAAGTGGAAGTCTATCGTGAAATAGTTGGCTTTGTGAACAGCCAATTCAAGAGAGGACATCCATTGTAGCACAGATAATGTTATCATGTGCCTTACCCCTTTTTGACTGAGTGAAGAATTGTCTTCGGTTTGCTATTCCTTGTATACATACGTTTGTACTTTCCCTTTTACGTTTAGAGTCCGGATGTGGTTAGTACATCTTTTTTTTCCTAGTATATGTATACATGACCATGGCTATAGGTGTTTTAGAGTCCGGACGTAGGGACATGCCTAGTACTTTTTTTTCTAGTACGTGATCATGGCTATACGTGTCATGTGTACCTAATAATGTTGTGGGTAACCTTTTCAAAAAAAAAACTCAAAACGGGACGAAATAAAGTGGAACCAAACCAAGAATATCTATTCCCTTTAATAGTAGGTATAGAATTGAGGTGTTGTGATCAGCACTACTAGTTGGAATAGCTTCTACCCATTTAGTAAAATAATCAACAGCAACCAAAATATGTGTATACCCATTAGAGGAAGGAAAAGTTCCCATGTAATCAAATCCCCAATCATCAAATGGTTCAACAACAAGTGAATAGTTCATAGGCATTTCTTGACGCTTACCGATATTACCCATTCTTTGACATTCATCACAAGATAAGACGAACTTACGGGCATCCTTGAAGAGAGATGGCCAATAAAATTTAGATTGCAATACCTTGTGAGCAGTTCTATCTCCAGCATGATGTCCTCCATAACCTTCGGAGTAACACTTCCGTAGGATTTGTCCTTGTTCATGCTCAGGTACACAATGTCTAATAATACCATCTACTCCTTCTTTATAAAGATGTGGGTCATCCCAAAAGTAATGTCTTAAACATAGAAGAATTTTTTCTTTTGTTGGTAAGTAAAGCTAGGTGGTAAATATTTAGCAACAATGTAATTAGCATAGTCAGCATACCAAGGAGTACTATGAGCAACATTTATTGCAGCTAACTGCTCATCAGGAAAACTATCATAAATAGGTAGTGGGTCATCAGGCAAATTTTCAAGCCTAGATAAATTATCAGCTACGGGGTTCTTAGCTCCTTTTCTATCAGTGATCTGTAAATCAAATTCTTGTAGCAAGAGAACCCATCGAATAAGTCTAGGTATAGCATCTTTCTTTTCCATAAGATATTTAATAGCAGCATGATCGGTGTGAACAATTACTTTGGAATCAACAATATAAGGTCTAAATTTATCACAAGCAAACACCACTGCTAAGAATTCTTTTTCAGTAGTAGCATAATTTCTTTGAGCATTGTCTAGAGTTTTACTAGCATAATGAATAACATTCAATTTCTCATCAAGTCTTTGTCCTAGAACAGCACCAACAGCATAATTACTAGCATCACACATAATTTCAAAAGGCAAGTTCCAATCAGGTGGTTGAACAATAGGTGCAAAAATTAAGGCTTTCTTGAGTGTTTCAAAGGCTTCTAAACAATCATCATCAAAAACAAAAGGAATATCCTTTTGCAAAAGACTCGTAAGAGGCCTAGAAATTTTAGAAAAGTCTTTGATAAATCTCCTATAAAAACCAGCATGACCTAGGAAACTACGAATACCTTTGATATCTTTAGGACATGGCATTTTCTCAATTGCATCAACCTTAGCTTTGTCCACTTCAATACCTCTTTCAGAAATTTATGACCCAAGACAACACCTTCATTAACCATAAAGTGGCACTTCTCCCAATTCAAGACAAGATTTGTTTGTTCACATATCTGCAAAACTCGATCAAGATTGCTTAAACAATCATCAAAAGACTTCCCATGAAAAGAGAAGTCATCCATGAAAACCTCAACAAACTTGTCAGAGAAGTCAAAGAATATAGCAGTCATACATCTTTGAAAGGTAGGAGCTGCATTACATAAACCAAAAGGCATACGTCTATAAGCATAAGTTCCAAAGGGACAAGTAAAAGTGGTCTTTTCTTGATTAGGTTGAGAAACAGGTATTTGTGAAAAACCAGAATATCCATCAAGGAAGCAAAAATGTGTGTGCTTAGATAATCTTTCCAGCATTTGATCAATAAAAGGCAAAGGGTAATGATCTTTTCTAGTTGCTTTGTTTAATTTTCTAAAATCAATTACCATTCTATAGCCTGTAACAATTCTTTGTGGAATAAGTTCATTCTTATCATTAGGAACAACAGTTATACCTCCTTTCTTAGGGACACAATGAATAGGACTTACCCATCTACTATCAGCTATAGGATAGATTATACCTGCTTCCAGAAGTTTTAATATTTCCGTTCTTACCACTTGTTTCATCTTCGAATTTAACCGACGTTGGTGATCAACAACGGATTTAGCATCAGGTTCCATATTAATTTTGTGCTGACATAGATTTTGACTAATGCCCTTTAAATCATCAAGAGTATATCCAATAGCAGCTCGGTGCTTCCTTAGAACTTTTAATAATCTTTCTTCTTCATGTTCTGAAAGGTTAGCACTAATAATAACAGGATATATCTTCTTTTCATCAAGATAAGCATATTTCAAAGTGTCTGGCAATTGTTTTAATTCAAACACAGGATCACCTTTAGGTGGAGGAGGACCTCCTAGAGTTTCAATAGGCAAATTGTGTTTAAGTAGAGGACGTTGTTCAAAGAAAATCTTATCTATTTCATTTTTTCATGCATATGTAAATCATTTTCATGGTCTAGGAAATATTGTTCTAGTGGGTCGGTAGGAGGAACGGCAGTGGAAGCAAGACCAATTAATTCATCTTTACTAGGCAATTCTCTTTCATGAAGTTTTCTACTAAACTTGGAAAAATTAAACTCATGAGACTCATCACCAAAACTAGCACCGACAGTTTGTTTCTCACAATCTATTTTAGCATTAACGGTGTTCAAGAAATGTCTACCAAAGATAATGGGACAAAAGTCATCTTGTGGGGAACCAAGAACAAGAAAAACAGTAGGGTATTTTATTTTCCCACACAAGACTTCAACATTAACAATCCCAATTGGTGATGTAGTGTCTCTATTAGCAAGTTTAATAGTAACATCTATGTCTTCTATCTCTGCGGGTGCTATGTCATTCATAATTTCTTGATATAAGGTGTAAGGAATAGCACTCACACTAGCACCTATGTCATAAACCATGATAACAGTGATCTCCTAGTTTAACTGAGATGACGGGCATGCCAACAATAGGTCTATGTTTATCTTTTTTATCAGGTTTGGCAATTCTAGCAGCTTCTTCATAGAAGTAAATAACATGCCCATCTATATCTTCTCCCAAGAGATCTTTAACCATAGCAATACTAGGTTCTACTTTAATTTGTTCACCAGGTTTAGGTGTTCTAATATAGCTTTTGTTCACCACAGTTGAAACTTTAGCATGTTCCTTTATCCTAACATGGAAAGGTGGTTTTTCAATATAAGCGGAAGGAACAACGGGATCAACATTATAAATTATAGTTTCTTCTTTAACTGGTACGGTTCTTTAATTTCTTCTTTAATAGGTGGCTGATATTTAAACCACTTCTCTTTAGGGAGATCAACATGAGTAGCAAATGATTCACAGAAAGAGGCTACTATCTCAGAGTCAAGTCCATATTTAGTGCTAAACTTTTGAAAAGCATTGGTATCCATAAAAGATTTAACACAATCATACTTAAGCTTAATACCTGACTCTTTACCTTCGTCGAGTTCCCAATCTTCAGAGTTGCGTTTAATTCTTTCCAAAAGATCCCACCGGAATTCAATAGTCTTTGTCGGTGTACAGAAGTAGGCGCCTTTTTGTACCCCTTTACTTGTGCATGGGCAGTTCTAGCCATACATGCGGCCGTGCTTGACAAAGCATGAGGAAGCAACGGTACGAGACTGCAAATGGCAGTGCCCGAGCCAGAGGCATGAAGAGCGAAGGGACAAGGTCGATTTCCCCCGGCAACATCCTTGCCGGGGATGGTCTACGCAGCCCCGGCAAGAGCCTTGCCGGGGCAACTGGCCCAACACCAGCAAAGCCGCCACCCTTGAGCCTAAGAGTCCTGACACCATCGACAACATCGGAACCAAGGCTCAAGAGGCGCCTGCATGGTGGCATGCAGATCTTTGTGAAGACCAAAGGCCTGCAAGACTAGATAAGAACCAGAAGACGAAGACCCCCGGCAAGACCCTTGTCGGGGACGCCCACGAGACCCCGGCAAGACCCTTGCCGGGGACATCTGTAGGTCCACAGCCAGGCCCACACCTACCAAGGCTCCGCTACCCCTCTGTCATTCCAACACGGCAATCAGCTCGCTAACTAGGCGAGCGCCTGCGTGGCAGCATGCGGCTTCCAGGCCAACTAAGCAAGCACCTGCGTGGTGGCATGCAGATCTTCGGGAAGACTCTTTCACCGCACCAGCACAGCAGCCAACCAGCCAGCGTGGCGCTGCATGCCTTGTCAGCTTGGACGCGTGTCGAAGCAAGGCGAGGTGGCGACGGATGGGACGAGCCTTGTTGTCGTCCTCGATAAAGCAAGAGGACACATAAGCGGCGCATTAAATGCGTTTGTCCTATGATGTTAGGAGATAAACTTGTACACTATAGATACTTTCCACCTCCTGTGTGCCACTGTGGCGACCCCTTTGACGTATAAAAGGAGGCCCGAGGCGTACTAAGGAAGGATTCGGACTTTTTCGACTAGGCATGCAGCGCAGCTAGTTCAAGAACTGTCAAGACCCCGATTCCAAGTCACATCGATCTAGCCGGTAACACCTCATATCACTTTGCGGCCTCACGCATGGTATTCCCACGGGTGTCGCCTTACCATGGCCCAGGACCGTTTGCGCCTTTTGGCTCATGTATATGATAGTGTCGCTAGCATACATATGATAGAGAACCCGGGCCGACATGACTAGTCGTGAACCCAAAGTGGCACTAACTTACGGGGACAGGCATACATGAATCAACATCGAGCATGTCGGTCAGCAGCGTGCGAATCCGGGCTGTAGCACTGGGCTAACAGGACTCCGGTGAACCGGGCTGTAGCAGGCTAGGCAGGACTCCGGATGTCACCGCATGACATTTCCCCGAAGGGACAGACACAAGAACGAAGTGAATCACATGCCGGCCAGTCAAGTGTTCCGAAGCAGTAGTGCTGGGCTAGCAGGACTCCGGTGAACCGGGCTGTAGCGGACTACTATGGTTCATGGAAGCACAAGACTACATTTCCCCATAAGAGAGGCTACCAAGGATAAACAACTAGGTTGTCGGATCCCACACATACCAAGCATTTCAATCATACTCACAATATGCTCGATATGTGTAAATACAACATGGCATCACAACATAACTCTACGACTCAAGTATTTATTCATTAGACTCCAAGGAGCCAAGTATTACAAACATGGGTCTCATGACCCCAACATACAGAGCATACAAACAACAAGCACATGCGGAAGCTTAACTTGTCTGAGTACAGACAACTACAAATGAAGAAGGCTGAGAAGCCTGACTATCTACAAGACCCTGCCGAGGGCACAAGATGGTAGCTGAGGTAACAAGCTAAACGTCGAAGTCCACGCGGAACTACCAGCAAGACTGACGTCTCTCTGCAAAAACATAAAATAGGCAAACGTGAGTACAAATGTACCCAGCAAGACTTACATCAGAACTAACTACATATGCATCGGTATCAATAAAGGGGGGTGGTGGAGTTTGACTGCAGCAAGCCAGCTTTGACTCGGTGGCTATCCTGAACTACGACTGCAAGTAACTCTTTTGAGGTGGCGCACACGAGTCCACATATTCACCATATCAATACACCACTATGGATCCGCTCCCGTCTCCCTACGAGAAGGCCATCCATAGCACTCACACTTATCTTGCGAGTTTTAGAGTATCCACTTTCACTTGTCTATGAACTGTACAGGCAACCCAGAAGTCCTTTACCGCGGACATGGCTATTCGAATAGATGATGTTAACCCTGCAGGGGTGTACTTCTTCACACACGCTCTCGCCACTTACCGCCATGTACATGTCATGTATCTCGGCAACCTTCAAGCGGAAGCCTGGCGAGGGTGTCGGCCACGGCCTACCTAAACACTCACATCTCTAGTCCAGGTTTATCGCCTATTCAGCTTCCATCCGCAGGGAGTCCGGCCAAAGTTTCCACATACGGCCCCGAAAGATGTGAGCAGGGCTCCCGAGACACCAAACGGGCGCCCGGTACACCGTGTCACGTGCCTACCGTATCACAGCCCACCCCGCGGGTCAGCGCTACGCACGACCTCCAGCATACTACAAACACCAGAAACTACTTGCAACTCCTGGACAGAGGACAAGGGTGGTTAAGAAGTCGAGAGAGTCAATTAAGGATCCCAATGTGTGGTAGTAGATGTTCATGGATCACAAACACAGAACTCAGTTCCTGAGGACGGTTTCAATGAGACAACCCACCATGTACTCCTACATGGCCTCTCACCGCTACCTTTACCAAATCGTGTTCACACACTTAGCTCTCAACAGTAAGACATGTTCACACACCTCCAATTCATCCCCGATGAATCAGACCTGACTCAACTCTAAGCAGTAGCAGGCATGACAAACAAGCATGAATGAGTAGGCACATCAGGGCTCAAACCCCAGGTCAAACGAGGTCAACTCGCCGGTGGCTCGACGCCGGCGACGACAGGCGCGGCGGAGGGGCTCGGAAATGAGCCACAGGGCATCATTTTAGCCGCGGTCTATTGCGTTCGAACGCATGCAGTGGCGCGCATCAAGTGGTGGCAGCGGTAGGTGCTAGGGTGGCATGTAGCGGCGGTGGCGGCGAGCCGGGCAGCGACCGGAGTACGGGCGCATGCGGGCACGGGGCTACGAGGCGCTAGGGGGGCATCTGGTGGGTGCTTTGGCCTCCTGGAGGCACTAGGAGCACGTTTAGGTGCACGGCCGCGAGCGGTTCGAGCTCAGCCCACGGCGGCGATGAGGTATGGCGGCGGCGAGCTTCAGAGCTCACGGAGACGGCGGCTACCGCACGGTCGTGAGCAGGGGAGGAGGGGGAAAAGATGCAGGGGCTCACAGAGAACACGCAGGTACGGTCAGTGGGCTCGGGGGCGGTCCGGTGCGGGCGAAACGACGAAGCCGATCTCCGGCATCTGGAGGAGGAAGACCACGGGAGGGCGTCACTGCAGGGCTCCCGGCGTCGCTTGGCACGGTGAGGGGGAAGAGTAGGTCGAGGCGGAGCTTTGGGATGCGTCGGGGAGGTGAGGCG
Source organism: Triticum aestivum (assembly GCF_018294505.1). Taxonomy (NCBI): domain Eukaryota; kingdom Viridiplantae; phylum Streptophyta; class Magnoliopsida; order Poales; family Poaceae; genus Triticum; species Triticum aestivum. The sequence continues at coordinate 129,473,681 of NC_057814.1, read as the reverse complement.
GTGGCTGTGGCCGCGGCGAACGGTGTCGGTGGCGATGGCAGCGCTCGGTTGTGGGGAGGAGAGCGAGACAGAGGAGGGGATGAGGACGAGTGGCGGGCGAGAGGGACCGGGGTGGCGCGTGGCGGCTTCTGGAGCCTCTCCTGCATCGGCAGAAGCAGGAGGTGGCCTCGCGCGTGTGCTGGGGCGCGGCGAGCACGCACCCTCCTGCCCACTAGCAAGAGGTGGGAGACGATTGGCAGATGGGCCTGGTGGGCTGCTACAGAGCCAGGCCGGCCAGGTAAGCGCCAGGTATTCCCTCTCTCTCTTTCTAAACCTTTCTGTTTTATGTTTTCTAATTTTCTGTTGTTTGTTTTGATTTGATCTAAATACCAAATCAATTTGAAACTTCATGAAAATAATTGTGTAAGCTAAGTGGTCTTATCCAAAGCCACACAACAATTTCCAGAATTATTGAACATATATTTATTATATAATAAATATAGATCCAATTCAAATATTTATTGGATTAATTCAAAGGCCCAAAATAATTGTTTCTGAGATTCTGAAAATATTGGTTTGAATTTTATCCCTTGCCAATATTTCCAGAGATTCACAGGAACATTTTCTTGGACTTATTTGAAGCAATTTTTATCTTGGTCATTTTCAGAAATGATTTCTGAGGCTTTCACATGTCAATTCAAATTTATCGAAATTTAAACATGATGGACACATGACCAGCTAGTCTAGGTCATACCAGAACTAGGGATGTGACAGCTCACCCCCACTAAACAAGAATCTCGTCCCGAGATTCAAGACGTGAGGTAAGAAGACAGAGGGGACACAAACTAATACAATCTTCACGATCTAGATGTCTTTCTCGAGGATGTTGATTCATTGCATCACCTTGATCTCGACGTCTTGCTTTGAGAACTACATCCAACATGACAACGAGAAGAAATGGAGAATTTTAGAAGAATCGATCTTCTTGAGGTTCGAGCTGCTTAGGATCATCTTAATGATCGCAGGATCAACTCACAGAATGAGATGTAGAAACATCTCTGGAGCTGAGAGGCAAAACATGCATCAGGAGGGACAGAAGAAACAATTTGACGAGGGTTTCAAAGTAGCGAGGAAACAATTACCATGATCCCATAACGGGGCACCTTGGGAGAGGTGACTCGTAAAATTATTCCTTTAAGTGGCAAAAAGAATTACTTTTGATACAGAGATCATTGGAACTCTCTATACTAGCCTAAGGAAATTCACAAACGACCGTTTGAAGGAGTTCGGAAGAACAGCACACTCAGGCTAGAATGGATGATGTGGACTACTTTGTTGAAGACAACGAAATGGATGATTTTTTCTTATCATCGGAAATGAATGGGACTGATGGTAAGTTCACTTTTGAAGATGATCTTGGACAGCAACTGCTGAGAAGGGCAGCCCATGGAAAATTGGCATGATGGGGTGCAAGCTGGGAACAAGATGCAAATGTTGGGAATGTTCCAACCATCATATCTGCCTGAGACTCAGATCCGGTTGGCAACATGATATTTCAGACATCATGTCTGGAAAAGAAAGTTTGTAACACAAATCGACAAGACGATGTTGCGAGATTCTCGGGAAATGAACTGCAATAGCAAGCTCCAAAACATGAGCTGGTTCTGCTACACACATGTGAACACATTGGCCCAGACAAGCATGACCACATGGTAGTCTTACAACAAAACACTACCGAGTTCAGGTGGGGAACCATAGTCGGGGATATTCAAGTCCTTGCATAAGGCATGCTCTTAAGAAGGAACTACTTCTACTTGAACAAATCAATCAGTGGCTTAGTGTGCTAGGTAATTCATATGGAATGAAGATGATCAGTCTATCAGACCATAGAATACTTCGCACATGCATGACTGACTTGGGATGATTCCAGAGTAAGCAAAAACAAACTTTCTCGAACTCACGGCAGCAACTTGCACCAAATGCACATGAATTCGACGAAGTCACTTCATCCATCCAAGCATAAGCTTCATGAACGGAACACGAAGGCATTTCTTCCAAAGTTTTCAACACTACGTTAATGTTCAACATGAATCATGGGGGAGACAAAATGCTGCTGATGGGATCAATAGCAACTCATCGGAATTTCCATATCACTGGACTTCCACCATTATGTGAACAACGTGATAGTATTGGTCAGACCAAAAGATACAATGGTGTATGCTCGAGGGGTCAACCACGAGTAAGACAACATTACGAACATCGTTGGTTCTGATTTGACTTGACGATAGCCCATAATCAAGTCAAAGTTTGGACAAGACAATAGATCCAAGAATTGATCACGATGATCAATCAATGAAAATACCATCTTTCTTCAACACACATATACAAAGAGTTATCCCTTTGGAATGAACTAAGTCGGATAAAGCTTTTATCTTCCAACTCTCCAAGTTGTTGTTTAGCTTAACCAACTAGCTCAGGGGTATCCAACACCGATTCTTGGAGAATGGCTGGTTTAGATGAAAACCAACTTGATCACGAGCTCAACATAACAGTCAGGGGACAACCTGGTAATACTTCCGAGAAGATATTCGGAAAATCACGAATCACCGATATGTTACTAAGCTCGAGAACATCCTTGCTTTTCAGGGCAAGATGATATGATCAAAAGAGTGAGGGATTGACACAATCCTAACTCATGGATCGAAGAGTGCACCAGAAATAAGAGCTAGGTTGCACGATCAATCTTAGGATGATGATTTAATAACCAACATGCTAAGAATGAGAATATTGTCCATTTACTACCAAGCAACTAGTTGCTAGGAGTATTGATTTCACACATCATGATTCACTTGTCGGTGTTCCGGTTACAATAACACGGGAACCGAGGAATGAACAATGATGGTAAGAAGTATCACTGCGTCAAGAATTCATAAGAGGTGGTGCAATTCTCATGACATTCTTGACATAAGATGGTAATACTCCAGGGTAGAACAGAACAAAAGCTGCATTGGCATTTTGAACTGCGGGATACAACTACTTTGACCCAATCCTCGAAGTGTACAAGGTACTGGAGTTTGTTTCTCCTAGTCATTCCAGAATAGAATGGCTTGACAGACCACAAGAATAATAGGCATCGATGAACTCGAATGCATGACTACTCCTAACTATCAACTGATACACGAGGGCCGGAATACAACTAAAGAGGGACAACTCAAAGGAACATATGTTTTTCTAAGTTGTGGATGCATAGATTAGTATGTCGAGCGAAGCTCAACATTTCTTCCGGATAACCCATGCGGAAAGGATGGAACTGGCAGATTCACAATATAGTATGGAGAACTCATCAAGAGCACTCTGGTTGTGATCTTTTGGTTCAAAAGAACTTCTGCCATAAGCAGTTCATGGTATTTGGAAGAAGGAAATACCACGGACCTCGAGGACTATCGCAAAGGTTACTAATATCCTAAAGGTACGAGCAACAGTATCAACACGAGGTAAGTAGAGTGAATCTTAGGTTAAGAACCCAGGAGTAGAATACCTACTACTAAATGGCATCACGGGATGCTTTCGAGAATGGTGGCCAGAATCATCACACTAGGAATATAAAGCATTGCTAGATTACTGGGTGGTTCTCTAGGATGCCTAGGGTCATAATACTAGCTCCAACATATATGTCAAGGCAATGGAGTACCTCAACAGACCGTTTAGTGCGCTTAATCTGGCCCAAAAGGACATCGGGAACTGGGAGGAAGGATTTGCAAATGCATCAGACTATTTAGAGACCTGGGATAACTCGGACAACATAACGGTTGTAAATGCTCAAAAAGATTTGGGAGATTCTGCAAAAATGGTGGCATAACCACTCAGAATCACAATATCAAGGTTCCGAAATCAACTGTCAACACATGAAAGTAGTAGAAACTGAACTGAGGCTTGAGACCAACAATCCTACGAGTCTACGGATTAGTAACACGTGATCCTGATAGAAAGATGAGAAGCCTAGTTCTTAATCGCCGTAGAAGAGAAGAGGATGACTCAGATCAGAAGGCCATAAGGTAAAGGAGTAAAAAGAGCCTTACGTTCCCATCCACAATCAATTCCCTTATATAACTAAAGCATTTCTAGACACAACTTCGACCAGTTTGGCTTGGTAATCCTACAGGCAGTCAGGCTCTGATACCAACGCTGTCAGGACCCGATTCCAAGTCACATCGATCTAGCCGGTAACACCTCATATCACTTTGCGGCCTCACACACGGTATTCCCACGGATGTCGCCTTACCATGGCCCGGGACCGTTTGCGCCTTTTGGCTCACGTATATGATAGTGTCGCTAGCATCCATATGACAGAGAACCTGGGCCGACATGACTAGTCGTGAACCCAAAGTGGCACTAACTTACGGGGACAGGCATACATGAATCAACATCGAGCATGTCGGTCAGCAGCGTGCGAATCCGGGCTGTAGCACTGGGCTAACAGGACTCCGGTGAACGGGGCTGTAGCAGGCTAGGCAGGACTCCGGATGTCACCGCATGAAATTTCTCCGAAGGGACACACACATGAACGAAGTGAATCACATGCCGGCCAGTCAAGTGTTCTGGAGCAGTAGTGCTGGGCTAGCAGGACTCCGGTGAACCGGGCTGTAGCGGACTACTATGGCTCATGGAAGCACAAGACTACATTTTCCCATAAGAGAGGCTACCAAGGAAAAACAACTAGGTTGTCGGATCCCACACATACCAAGCATTTCAATCATACACACAATATGCTCGATGTGTGTAAATACAACATGGCATCACAACATAACTCTACGACTCAAGTATTTATTCATTAGGCTCCGAGGAGCCAAGTATTACAAACATGGGTCTCATGACCCCAACATACAGAGCATACAAACAACAAGCACATGCGGAAGCTTAACTTGTCTGAGTACAGACAACTACAAATGAAGAAGGTTGAGAAGCCTGACTATCTACAAGACCCTGCAGAGGGCACAAGATCGTAGCTGAGGTAACAAGCTAAACGTCGAAGTCCACGCGGAACTACTAGCGAGACTGACGTCTCTCTATAAAAACATAAAATAGGCAAACGTGAGTACAAATGTACCCAGCAAGACTTACATCAGAACTAACTACATATGCATCGGTATCAATAAAGGGGGGTGGAGTTTGACTGCAGCAAGCCAGCTTTGACTCGGTGGCTATCCTGAACTACGACTGCAAGTAACTCTTTTGAGGTGGCGCACACGAGTCCACATATTCACCATATCAATACACCACTATGGATCCGCTCCCGTCTCCCTACGAGAAGGCCCTCCATAGCACTCACGCTTATCTTGCGAGTTTTAGAGGATCCACTTTCACTTGTCTATGAACTGTATAGGCAACCCAGAAGTCCTTTACCGCGGACACGGCTATTCGAATAGATGATGTTAACCCTGCAGGGGTGTACTTCTTCACACACGCTCTCGCCACTTACCGCCATGTACACGTCATGTATCTTGGCAACCTTCAAGCGGAAGCCTGGCGAGGGTGTCGGCCACGGCCTACCTAAACACTCAAGTCTCTAGTCCAGGTTTATCACCTATTCAGCTTCCATCCGCAGGGAGTCCGACCGAAGTTTCCACATACGGCCCCGAATGATGTGAGCAGGGCTCCCGAGACACCAAACGGGCGCCCGGTACACCGTGCCACGTGCCTACTGCATCACAGCCCACCCCGCGGGTCAGCGCTGCGCACGGCCTCCGGCATACTACAAACACCAGAAACTACTTGCAACTCCTGGACAGAGGACAAGGGTTGTTAAGAAGTCGAGAGAGTCAATTAAGGATCCCAATGTGTGGTAGTAGCTATTCATGGATCACAAACAAAGAACTCAGTTCCTGAGGACAGTTTCAATGAGACAACCCACCATGTACTCCTACATGGCCTCTCACCGCTACCTTTACCAAATCGTGTTCACACACTTAGCTCTCAACAGTAAGACATGTTCACACACCTCCAATTCATCCCCGATGAATCAGACCTGACTCAACTCTAAGCAGTAGCAGGCATGAAAAACAAGCATGAATGAGTAGGCACATCAGGGCTCAAACAACTCCTACTCATGCTAGTGGGTTTCATCTATTTACTGTGGCAATGACAGGTCATGCAGAGGAAAGGGGTTCAACTACCGCAGCATGTAACAGTTGAATCGATGTTGTCCTAATGCGGTAAAAGAGGGCAGGAGCGAGAGTGTGGGATTGTATCAGAATGAACAAGGGGGTTTTGCTTGCCTGGCACTTCTGAAGATAGTATAGTTCTTCATCGGTGTCATCGATCTCATCGTCGAAACCACGTCTATCGAGAGGCGACAAATACCGGCAACAGAGAAAGAAACACAATCAATGCAATGCACAATAATATGCATGATCATTACATGGTAAAATGAGTGTGTTGGGCTAATGCAACTACAACCAGATGGGTTTGAGCTATCTTGAACCAAAGATTCAAAGTTCAAACTCATTTGTGATCTTAAATAGTGCTTTATCATGTTTTGCACTAAACAGCAAGTTAACTTGTTTAAACATGCATGAAACTAGTACAGATGGATAGATTGGATTTTTCTGATAATTTTCCATATATAATTTATTCCATTCTGAGTTATAGATTATTTTCTATGATTTTTAGAAGTTAGCACTATTTTCTGAAATTACGTGAATAAGAATAAATCCAGAAAAGCCTATTACTGCATCGGCATTGCGTCATGCTGACCTCAGCAGGTCAACTGACCCGGTCCAGGTCAAACCTGACCAGTGGGGCCCGCTGGTCAGTGACTCGGTTAATTAACTGAGTTAATTAGCGCTAAGCTAACACTAACTAAAATGTCAGCAGGGCTGGGCCCACATGTCGGCGAGTCAGTGGGTTAACTAAGTTAATTAGCACTAATTAAATCTAACACTAATTAAGCAGGGGCCTGGGCCCACCGGTCGTTGACCCAGGGGAGTCAAACCCCAGGTCAAACGAGGTCAACTCGCCGGCGGCTCGACGCCGGCGACGACAGACGCGGCGGAGGGGCTCGGAAATGAGCCACAGGCCATCATTTTGGCCGCGGTCTATTGCGTTCAAACGCACGTAGTGGCGCGCATCAAGTGGTGGCAGCGGTAGGTGGTGGGGTGGCGTGTAGCGGCGGTGGCGGCGAGCCGGGCGGCAGCCGGAGTACGGGCGCATGCGGGCACGGGGTACGAGGCGCTAGGGGGGCATCTGGTGGCTACTTTGGCCTCCTGGAGGCACCAGGAGCACGTTTAGGTGCATGGCCGCGAGTGGTTCGAGCTCAGCCCACGGCGGCGATGAGGTATGGCAGCGGCGAGCTTCGGAGCTCATGGAGACGGCGGCTACCGCACGGTCGTGAGCAGGGGAGGAGGGGGAAAAGATGCGGGGGCTCACAGAGAACACACAGCGACGGTCAGTGGGCTCGGGGGCGGTCCGGTGCGGGCGAAATGACGAAGCCGATCTCCGGAGCTCGGAGGAAGAAGACGACGGCGAGGGCGTCACTGTAGGGCTCCCGGCGTCGCTTGGCGCGGTGAGGGGGAAGAGTAGGTCGAGGCAGAGCTTTGGGATGCGTCGGGGAGGTGAGGCGGTGGCTGTGGCCGCGGCGAACGGCGTCGGTGGCGACGGCAGCACTCGGCTGTGGGGAGGAGAGCGAGACAAAGGAGGGGATGAGGACGAGCGGCGGGCGAGAGGGACCGGGGTGGCGCGTGGCGGCTTTTGGAGCCTCTCCTGCGTCGGCAGAAGCAGGAGGTGGCCTCGCGCGTGTGCTGGCGCGCGGCGAGCACGTGCCCTCCTGCCCACTAGCGAGAGGTGGGAGACGATTGGCAGATGGGCCTGGTGGGCTGCTACAGAGCCAGGCCGGCCAGGTAAGCGCCAGGTATTCCCTCTCTCTCTTTCTAAACCTTTCTGTTTTCTGTTTTCTAATTTTCTGCTGTTTGTTTTGATTTGATCTAAATACCAAATCAATTTGAAACTTCATGAAAATAATTGTGTAAGCTAAGTGGTCTTATCCAAAGCCACACAACAATTTTCAGAATTATTGAACATATATTTATTATATAATAAATATAGATCCAATTCAAATATTTATTGGATTAATTCAAAGGCCCAAAATAATTGTTTCTGAGATTCTAAAAATATTGGTTTGAATTTTATCCCTTGCCAATATTTCCAGAGATTCACAAGAACATTTTCTTGGACTTATTTGAAGCAATTTTTATCTTGGCCATTTTCAGAAATGATTTCTGAGGCTTTCACATGTCCCCAATTCAAATTTATTGAAATTTAAACATGATGCACACATGACCAGCTAGTCTAGGTCATACCAGAACTAGGGATGTGACAAGAACTCAAGAACACCAAATACATACAAAACCAGGACTAGGGTATTACGCATCGTTTGCAGCCCGAACCTGGGTAAAAATCCCCTCGTGCTGATCTTTTAGACCTGCTCTTTGCGCAGCCCCGCGCCCCGCCAACCATAGTAGGGATTCCCTATGATCCCATAGGTGTCGTTTCCCCGACATCTTTGGCACGCCAGGTAGGGGGCGTGAGGTTGTGAAAATCTGGTCTAGAAGTTAGCGCATCAACTCCTTCGTCGCGATGGCTCCAAAGATGAAGGCGGCCCCAGCGGCTGGCTCGTCTGGAGCCGGTCTGACCGCGCCAGTATGGGCGAGCGACAGGGCAGATGCTGGTGGCGGAGGAGGTTGAAGCCATCTCCATCACTCTGGTGCCATCAGCCAGGCGAGTGGTGTCATCTGCAGCCGCAACAACCATCCGCGTAGCAACGAAAAGCTAAGTCACGTGAAACCTTGAGCAACTTCCTTTATATAAGGCTATCTTCCTCGAAGGATTCTGCTCCTTGTATGGTAAACCTGCACGCAAAGGAACCTTTCCGCTATTGGCAGCGCCCTTGTTCTATTTCAAGTCCGCTCAACAGTCCAAGCGGATACACCGAGAACGGCAAGGTGGCTTGCCCGGCAGCAAGCGCCCCCCGGCAGGCTGCTAAGGATCCTTTCCTCAAAGTGCCATAGCACGACTTTACGCACCGGCAAACCTATCCAACTAAGCGTAGGGTGCATACATACAAAGAAAGATCAAACAGGAAGATAGCGCATACTATTTCAGAATACTGCAAAGTTATATTACATTAATAGTTGTTGAAGTTCTAACTTAAGATAAAATTGTCTTGGTCATGAACTCACAGCGACGATGAGAAACGGGGTGCCTAGTCCCGGCGCTGGCCTTCCACCCTCTTGACTCCATCAACGCAGCTGATGATGGGCTCGATACGCTCTTCGAGCGCCATAAGGTCCGCATCCTCCGGCAAGCTCTCCAGCGCGTTGGCGAAGTCGACTCTAGGGTTCCAGAACGCCACCTTCATGAGCACCTTGGTCAGGGCGCCCCGGCAGAGCCTCCGGGCCTCATTGGCCAGATAAGCTGCTCGATTGGAGCGGAGCTGCTCCAAGGCGTCAAGGATGCGCTCGAAGAACAAGGTCAACCTAGCGTTGGGGCTTACATTCGCCTCCTGGGAGAACCTAACGTCCGGCATGCCCATGATGGCTAGCTGCGTGGTGAGCTTCCCTGCGATGACGACGAGGCGGCCGATCTAGAGGTTTACGCTGTTCACGTAGTCCTTGTGGGCGGCGGCGTCATCGCTCTGCAGCTGCCTCTCATCCTCCAGGGCCTTGTTCAGGGTCTCCTCACGGGCCCTGGCCTCCGAAAGCGTCCCCTCCAAGCCGTCCAGTTTCAGCTTCAGATCGTTGATGGAGTCGTTGGCCTCGGAGACCAGCTTGGCCTTGTCGGAGACGGCAAGCTGCAAATCCGCTAGTGTGCGGTTAGCTGTGTCCCTGTCCTCTGTCAGCGTCAAGATCTCCTTCTTCAGCTGCCCCCGCTCCAGCTCCAACTTCTCCACCCTGCCGGTTTGGTCCAGGGCCAGCACATCAAGTGCATCCTTGTGCTTCTGCTCCAACTCCTGGGTCCGTTGCGCGACGAGCCTCTCGACCTCCTCGTCCTTGCCGCGAAGTGTGGCGGCAAGCGCCTGCTCACGAGCAACAAGGTCTTCCTCCTGGGTGTCCAACAAGGCTTGCTGCTGCCGCCGATCAGCTTCGTCCTGGTCGGCCTATTTCTTCGCCGCCTCCTGGGCCTTCTCAATGTCAGCTTGCTTCAGGAGGAGCTCTCGCTTGCGCTCGTCCAGCTGATACTGGCCGTCCTTCAGTTCCTGCCGGGCCTCGCCGAACCAGACTTGCATTTGAGCGACGCGCTCCTGAAACTCTGCTTCAGCCTTGTCCACGGCTACCGTCCTGGAGTTCACCTTGTCCTGGCGGGCACGGTGGAGCGCCTGGAGCTTCTGGAAGTTGGCACTCATAGCCCGAAGGAGATGCTCCTCTTGGGAACCACCACTGCTGGCGCTCGGCTCGTCGACGACCTGGAGCCCAGTAGTGGCGAGAGCCTCATCGTCAAAGACCTCCCCCTCGGCCGGCGCCCTGGTGTCTTCCATCCCTGGGAGGCGGATGAACAGGTCATCACCCACCTTCAAGTACTTGCCCATGCGGGGGGCTGCGGAGGAGGAAGGTTGGTCGTTGGCCACCCCCTCCCCGGCAGGCTCCTTGGCGGCCTCCTCGGCAGCAGACTCGCCGGCCTCCTCGGCAGCGGCCTTGCCGGTCTCCCCGGCAGGCCCCTTGGCGGCCTCCTCAGTGGCGGTCGTGGCCGCCTCCCCGGCAGCAATCTCGGTGGCCTCGGCTTCGGCATCCCCTGGCGACCTCCTCAATAACAGTGTCGACATCCTCCTGGTCCGTCGAGGGAGGGTCTGGAAACCAGAAGGGAGAATGAAGCAAGGCCAAGGTCAAGGTTCAGAACAAAGCAAAAAGAAAACGTCGTGTGGCAAAGACAGCAAGAGACGGAAAGCAAGCAACTTACCTGTGCGGCGCTGAGAAGCGGTTCCCTCCCCGCCAACATTCTTTGCCGGGATGGAGCCACCAGCACCCATACTTGCCTCCTCCTCCTCCTCCATGTGCGTGGGCTGCTTGGTAGATGCCCTTGCCGGTAACACCCCTCCGGGTGGTTTGGTCGACGGGAGCGGCGTGTTGGGGGTGGCCCTCAGTGGCTCCTCCGGTTGCCGCTCTCCTCCTGCAACCCCGGCAAGGTCAGCATCAAGAATTCACACCCCAATGCCCGTCAATAGGGAATGAGTAACGGACTCACGCTGGGGGCTGGAGCGGGGCCTGCGCTGGGGGCTGTTGTCCGGGCTGATCACCACCAACACCGGCGTGCGCGGAGCGCCCGCCGGGGGCTCGTCGCCCGTCGAAGCCTTGGCCCTCTTCGCCGCCCTCTAGGCCAGCGTCTTCGTGTCCCGGTGAAGATAAAATCAAGTTAAGAAAGATAGTGCAGGCGAGGGGGTCAGGAGATGATGAGGGGCAAAGTACTTACATGTCCTCCACCTCCTCCTCCGCTGGCCTCCTCTTCCTTTTTGGACTGAAGGACCCAAGATCGAAATTGGCCTCCGGGGCGCCGTCCGAGGGAGGGGGAGAAGGAGATGGGGTCATGCGCCGCTTAGATGAGGAAGAGGCGGCGGCCGGGGCTTTCTTCGCTGCCGCAGCCCTCGTCTCGCGCGCGGGCTGCGCCTGGGCCTATTGCTGCCGCATGGTCCTGCCGGGCCGGACGGCTCACGCGCCCGCTGCAGGATGCGTTTCCTCCCCGGGGCCAAGGAGTCATCCGCCTCGATCTCCTCCTCGGCCGACTCCTCGACCGCTTCCTCAGCAAGGGGAACCTCGGCGCCAGCGCCACTGGCTCCCCCGGCAGACCCCTCCACTTGGCGAACTCCTTCTCTTCTGCGGCCGCGTCAGCCTCGTCCTCCATGGTGCCGAGGCTGCCGGCCTCCTCGGCAAGTGCCGCCTCCTCCACCCTGGCGGTAATGTACGCCAGCTCCTCCTCGGTGGTGTCGCGGATGAGCAGTGGCTCGTCACAGACATACCTCTCCGACAAGTTGTCGAAGAATGCCTGCACCCGCTCTGCTTCTGACTCACCCCAGGTTGGATCAAGGCCATGCGCGTTGAAGTCCGGCATCATCGCGATGATGGCGGTCTGGCAAGAGTTGTTGGTCAACGGGACCACCCCCTCTGGCAGCCCAAAGAGAGACTTGCCGGCCGGGATGGCCTTGCCGGTCTTCATGGCCTTGCCGGTCCTCTCAACCCTGCCAACCTCATCAACCCTGAGCTGAAAAAGCCTCTGGCAGATATGGGCATGCTACAGCACCGTGAAGTTGTGGTTCAGGCCGGGACGGAGCCTCATGATATCGGCCGCGTTCCTGAAATCCCAGGCCGGCCTCCCTTATTGTGCAGCGGAGCAATCCGGCGGCGGATGAAGTCGGCCCCGATCATCTCGAGGGTGAGCCCGGCCGAGGTGAGGTGATGGATCCTGGTGGTGGTGACCGTGAGCTTCTTGTCGTCAGCGTCGAGCTCGTCCCAGTCCTTGCGGCGGACCGGCGGCCTCCGGCGGACCCGGCAGAACTCCTGCGGATCTGCCTCCTCAATGCAGCACCACCGGCTCCGCCACACTTCCCACCACTCCTTCTGAGCGCCCTCCGGGTACGTGCCCCTGCTCTGGGTCCTCAGGATCTAGGTGATGCAGCCAGAGATGGCACCCCCTGGCTGGATGCGAGGGGTGAAGTAATGGCGGAAGAGCGCCGTGCTAGGGAGCACTCCGGCGAAGCCCTCGCAAAGATGGGCGAAGAAGGCCATGCACGCCACGGTGTTCGGCGTAAGGTCCAGGAGGTGGAAGCCATAGGTGTGCATGATGTCGTTGAAGAAATCTGAGAAAGGGGGCAGAGCCTGCAGGAGAAGTAGTCAACGAAGAAAGGATACCGATTTGGACCGGCCTTGGCGCAGGAGGCGGGGATGATGCGCATGGCGGGGTGCCCCGATGTCTCCCTTCCCCACAGGGGCCCGAACTTCTCCTTGAGGGTGAGCGCATTGACCGTCGAGGTGAAGACGACGTACTGCGCCCGCAGTTCCACCAACTCGCTCTCCGGCGCCTCCTTCTCCCCGTCGTCCTTGGCCGCTCCCTTGCCCTTGCTTGTCTTGGGTGCCATGGCGACTGAGAGGGGATGAGGGATCAAGGGCAATGGGGGCGCGGCGGCGGTGAGCAGAGGCGAAAGCTTCGATGCACGCTTCAGGAAGAAGAGGGGAACGGCGGTTCCGAGATTGGAAAAGGCACAGAGGGTAAATGAGCAGCACCCCTGCGGTTTTCCCTTTTATGGGGAAGATGCAGGCCGCCTCTTTACTATTCACCGCAATGTGACGCAAGCGTGCTGCAACCGCTCCACGCACGACCCCCGCGTCACGCGATCAATGCGGGTCGTGGGGAAGCGCAACTGGCGAAGGGATTACTGCGGTTAACACTCTGCCATGCGTGCCCACGCACCATTCTGGACCTGGCCCAACACCCTAGCCCGGGGGCTCCTGTCGGTGTACAAAAGTAGGGGCCTTTTTGTACCCCTTTACTTGTGCATGGGCAGTTGTAGCCATACCTGCGGCCGTGCTTGACAAAGCCGGAGGAAGCAAAGGTACAAGACTGCCAATGGCAGTGCCCGAGCCAGAGGCATGAAGAGCGAAGGGACAAGGTGGATTTCCCCCCAGCAACATCTTTGCCGGGGATGGTCAAGAGCCTTGCCAGGGCAACTTGCCCAACACCAGCAAAGCCGCCACCCTTGAGCCTAAGAGTCCTGACACCATCGACAACATCGGAACCAAGGCTCAGGAGGCGCCTGCATGGTGCCATGCAGATCTTTGTGAAGACCAAAGGCCTGCAAGACTAGATAAGAACCAGAAGACGAAGACCCCCGGCAAGACCCTTGCCGGGGACGCCCACGAGACCCCGGCAAGACCCCAGGCCAACTAAGCAAGCACCTGCGTGGTGGCATGCAGATCTTCGTGAAGACTCTGTCACCGCACCAGCACAGCAGCCAGCGTGGCGCTGCATGCCTCGTTAGCTTGGACGCGCGTCGAAGCAAGGCGAGGCGGCGACAGACGGGACGAGCCTTGTTGCCGTCCCCGATAAAGAGGACACATAGGCAGCGCATTAAATGCGTTTGTCCTATGATGTCAGGAGATAAACTTGTACACTGTAGATACTTTCCACCTCCTGTGTGCCACTGTGGCGACCCCTTTGACGTATAAAAGGAGGCCCGAGGCGTACTGAGGAAGGATTCGGACTTTTTGGACTGGGCATGCACCGCAGCTAGTTCAAGAACTCAAGAACACCAAATACACACAAAAGCAGGACTAGGGTATTACGCATCGTTTGCGGCCCGAACCTGGGTAAAAGTCCCCTCCTGTTGATCTTTTAGACCTGCTCCTTGCGCAGCCCCGCGCCCCGCCAACCGTAGTAGGGATTCCCTGTGATCCCATAGGTGTCATTTCCCCGACAGTCTTCTTCATAAAAGAACCAGCACAAGAAGTATCAAGCATGCACTACTGCAGGATGGTCCAAACGCGACACTACGATCAGAGACCCTTCGACGAAACTGTGTCCGATGCCATAATCGCAAACGATGGTGTAAAAAACCCGTCAAAAAAGGTGCAAAATGTTCGGGATGACGGATGCATCAAACACGGTTCATATTTTAGTTGTGTGTGCGATGCAGGGCATACGGTTCAGCTCAATTAACTGTTTGGGATGAGGAGGAACAAAAGAAACGGGTAGCCAGATGAAGGCATGTGCGATATACAGCATACGGTTCACTGGGATGAACTATGTGTGATTAGGCAACACAATGGAAACGGTTCAACTGAACAAGATGTGTGTGATACGCGGCAAACAGGTTTGTAATCTGAAATGTGCACGAAGACCAATAATAACACAGACGATTGCTGCTAATAAGCCGTGTGAATTGCTCTGTCTATAGTAGAATAACATGTATATATATAACTGAAATAAACATCCAATTACATAAGTGAGTATACAGATCATTCGCACACACCTCTTACTGAGCGCGCTCGGCAGAGGAGAGGCAGCCAGAAGTAGTACAAAGCCCCTCCGTAGTAGTAGTAGTGGTAGTAGTATTTAGGGGCTATTTTATTCAGTTCATCTGACTATAGATGTGGTGGAACTGTACAACGTACTTAAAATTAGCTAGTATATATAGTTGAACTAGCTATTTTAGTACGTGGTTGGCATCAATTGGGGAAAAGTTTGGTCGGTCCAGCTGTCGAGTTGAACTGTTTGTATAAATTAAGAATGACTGCTTAATCTATGAATGAAATCTATGCTTAATTACTGAATTTTAGTTGCAAAAATTAGATACTGGTAGTGATTTTTAGCTTCATATTTTGACAAATCGCAGTGTTACAAGGATTGACAAATCTTACCAAATTGTTTGTACGTGGTTGCACATGGGTCATCCAAAACAACCGTTTGCGTTGAAGGGATGCACAAATCCTGCGCTGCTCTCACTTTGCATACGGGTGTTCTATCTAAAACGTTTGTGATCAAGAGCTGCAGAAATCCTGCTCGGCACATTTTCTCTTGGCTTCCTGGGGAAGCTATCGATTTGCATACGGGTGTTCTAACTAAACTGTTTGCGATGAGTGTTTTATATTTGAAAAGCGAATTAAATTGCGGCTTGGGCGCCATTAATGGAGAGGATGCGAGCAAGGCGGGCGGCCATGGAAGTCAAAGGGCTCGCTTCCCAGTGAGCCTATGCAGCGTACAGCTCACACGCTTCCCGATGAGCCTGCGCACTCGAGGACAGCTTGCACGCCTCTCGGTCAGCCTACGCACCGGAGGGCGCTCTCACACCTCCCGTTCAGTCAAGGTCAAGCAGCTGTCCACACGGCACCTCCTACAGCCATTAAAACCAAGACACGTGGCGTCACGTGAATGGTTAGCAGAATTTTGGATTTACTAGAATTTAAAAACCAGGCATCTCAATGTTTTGCCAGCAATCAACGGTGCCCTGGTGTTTGAAATTCATTCCCATTTCTTGCATGGGACCTAAGCATGCACCCAAGGACACATACTTGATTTTTCAACCAATTTATATGCACTGGAGCATGTGCATGTAGTTCAAATTTGAATTATGCACATAAATGCATTGACACCTCAGTTAATGCATAAAAATGTCCAAACGAACCCCGAAAAATCAAAAACATTCACACAACACTCATGTTGTTCTATGTTGACACGAGAAAAAAATTAGAAAGCAATAAGAGGCAATGGATATCGTTTCGTCCCCAAAGGTGGGACATTCCCTACCGAAAACCATCATGCTTGTTGTGAGAAGCTCCGGTTTGTGAGAAGCATATACCCAAACCTGCCCCAAATGGGACAAAAATTGTACCACGGCATGTTGATGCCACTCCATGATAGCATGCCAAGTTTCATGAATTTCAGACGAGTTTTGAATTTACTAGAATTTAAAAACCAGGCATCTCAATGTTTTGCCGGCAATCAACGATGCCCTGGTGTTTGAAATTCATTCTCATTTCTTGCATGGGACCTAAGCATGCACCCAAGGACACAGATTTGATTTTTCAACCAATCTATATGCATTGGAGCACGTGCATGTAGTTCAAATTTGAATTATGCACATAAATGCATTGAAAACTCAGTTAATGCATAAAAATGTCCAAACAAACCCCGAAAAATCACAAAAATTCACACAACACTCCTGTTGTTCTATGTTGACATGAGAAAAAATTTGAAAGCAATAAGAGGCAATGGATATTGTTCCGTCCCAAAAGGTGGGACGTTCCCAACCGACAACCATCATGCTTGTTGTGAGAAGCATAGACACAAACCTGCCCCAAATGGGTTGTACCACGGCATGTGATGCCGCTCCATCATAGCATCTCAAGTTTCATGAATTTCAGACGAGTTTTGGATTTACTACAATTTAAAAACCAGGCATCTCAATGTTTTGCCAGCAATCAACGGTGCCCTGGTGTTTGAAATTCAATCCCATTTCTTGCATGGGACCGAAGCATGCACCCAAGGACACAGATTTGATTTTTCAACCAATTTATATGCATTGGAGCATGTGCATGTAGTTCAAATTTGAATTATGCACATAAATGCATTGAAAACTCAGTTAATGCATAAAATGTCCAAACGAACCCCAAAAAATCACAAAACATCACATAACACTCTTGTTGTTCTATGTTGACACGAGAAAAAGATTGAAAGTGTTGGGGAACGTAGTAATTTCAAAAAAAATCCTACGCACACGCAAGATCATGGTGATGCATAGCAACGAGAGGGGAGAGTGTTGTCCACGTACCCTCGTAGACCGACAGCGGAAGCGTTATCACAACGCGGTTGATGTAGTCGTACGTCTTCACGATCCGACCGATCAAGTACCGAACGCACGGCACCTCCGAGTTCTACACACGTTCAGCTCGATGACGTCCCTCGAACTCCGATCCAGCCGAGTGTTGAGGGAGAGTTTCGTCAGCACGACGGCGTGGTGACGATGATGATGTTCCACCGACGCAGGGCTTCGCCTAAGCTCCGCAACGGTACTATCGAGGTGTAATATGGTGGAGGGGGGCACCGCACACGGCTAAGAGATCTCAAGGATCAATTGTTGTGTCTCTGGGGTGCCCCCCTGCCCCCGTATATAAAGGAGCAAGGGAGGAGGAGGCCGGCCCTAGGAGGGGGCGCACCAAGTGTGGAGTCCTACTAGGACTCCCTAGTCCTAGTAGGATTCCACCTCCCATATGGAATAGGAAAAGAGGAAGAGAAAAAGAGAAGGAAGGAAGGGGGCGCCCCCCTTCCCTAGTCCAATTGGGACCAGACCAAGGGGAGGGGTGCAGCCACCCTTGAGGCCCTTTTCCTTCTTTCCCGTATGGCCCAATAAGGCCCAATACGTATTCCCGTAACTCTCCGGTACTCCGAAAAATACCCGAATCACTCGGAACCTTTCCGAAGTCCGAATATAGTCGTCCAATATATCGATCTTTACGTCTCGGCCATTTCGAGACTCCTCGTCATGTCCCCGATCTCATTCGGGACTCTGAACTCCTTCGGTACATCAACATACATAAACTCATAATAAAACTGTCATCGTAACGTTAAGCGTGCGGACCCTACGGGTTCGAGAACTATGTAGACATGACCGAGACACCTCTCCGGTCAATAACCAATAGCGGAACCTGGATGCTCATATTGGTTCCCACATATTCTACGAAGATCTTTATCGGTCAAACCGCATAACAACATACGTTGTTCTCTTTGTCATCGGTATGTTACTTGCCCGAGATTCGATCGTCGGTATCTCGATACCTAGTTCAATCTCGCTACCGGCAAGTCTCTTTACTCGTTCCGTAATACATCATCCCGCAACTAACTCATTAGTCACAATGCTTGCAAGGCTTATAGTGATGTGCATTACCGAGTGGGCCCAGAGATACCTCTCCGACAATCGGATTGACAAATCCTAATCTCGAAATACGCCAACCCAACAAGTACCTTTGGAGACACCTGTAGAGCACCTTTATAATCACCCATTTACGTTGTGACGTTTGGTAGCACACAAAGTGTTCCTCCGGTAAACGGGAGTTGCATAATCTCATAGTCATAGGAACATGTATAAGTCATAAAGAAAGCAATAGCAACCTACTAAACGATCGGGTTCTAAGCTAACGGAATGGGTCAAGTCAATCACGTCATTCTCCTAATGAGGTGATCTCGTTAATTAAATGACAACTCATGTCTATGGCTAGGAAACATAACCATCTTTGATTAACGAGCTAGTCAAGTAGAGGCATACTAGTGACACTCTGTTTGTCTATGTATTCACACATGTATTATGTTTCCGGTTAATACAATTCCAGCATGAATAATAAACATTTATCATGATATAAGGAAATAAATAATACTTTATTATTGCCTCTAGGGCATATTTCCTTCAGTCTCCCACTTGCACTAGAGTCAATAATCTAGTTCACATCGCCATGTGATATAACAGCAATAGTTCACATCACCATGTGATTAACACCCATAGTTCACATCGCCATGTGACCAACACTCAAAGGGTTTACTAGAGTCAGTAATCTAGTTCACATCGCTTATGTGATTAACACCCAAAAGAGTACTAAGGTGTGATCATGTTTTGCTTGTGAGATAATTTTAGTCAACGGGTCTGTCACATTCAGATCCGTAAGTATTTTTGCAAAATTCTATGTCTACAATGCTCTGCACGGAGCTACTCTAGCTAATTGCTCCCTCTTTCAATATGTATCTTGACCGAGATTTAGAGTCATCTAGATTAGTGTCAAAACTTGCATCGACGTAACCCTTTACGACGAACCTTTTGTCACTTCCATAATCGAGAAACATATCCTTATTCCAGTAAGGATAATTTTGACCGCTGTCCAGTGATCTACTCCTAGATCACTATTGTACTCCCTTGCCAAAATCAGTGTAGGGTATACAATAGATCTGGTACACAACATGGCATACTTTATAGAAACTATGGCCGAGGCATAGGGAATGACTTTCATTCTTTTTCTATCTTCTGCCGTGGTCGGGTTTTGAGTCTTACTCAATTTCACACCTTGTAACACAGGCAAGAAACTCTTTCTTTGACTGTTCCATTTTGAACCACTTCAAAATCTTGTTAAGGTATGTACTCATTGAAAAAACTTATCAAGCGTCTTGATCTATCTCTATAGATCTTGATGCTCAATATGTAAGCAGCTTCACCGAGGTCTTTCTTTGAAAAACTCCTTTCAAACACTCCTTTATGCTTTGCAGAATAATTCTACATTATTTCCGATCAACAATATGTCATTCACATATACTTATCAGAAATGTTGTAGTGCTCCCACTCACTTTCTTGTAAATACAGGCTTCACCGCAAGTCTGTATAAAACTATATCCTTTGATCAACTTATCAAAGCGTATATTCCAACTCCGAGATACTTGCACCAGTCCATAGATGGATCGCTGGAGCTTGCATATTTTGTTAGCACCTTTAGGATTGACAAAACCTTCTGGTTGCATCATATACAACTCTTCTTTAATAAATCCATTAAGGAATGCAGTTTTGTTTATCCATTTGCCAGATTTCATAAAATGCGGCAATTGCTAACATGATTCGGACAGACTTAAGCATAGATACGAGTGAGAAACTCTCATCGTAGTCAACACCTTAAACTTGTCGAAAACCTTTTGCGACAATTCTAGCTTTGTAGATAGTAACACTACTATCAGCGTCCGTCTTCCTCTTGAAGATCCATTTAATCTCAATGGCTCGCCGATCATTGGGCAAGTCAATCAAAGTCCATACTTTGTTCTCATACATGGATCTCATCTCAGATTTCATGGCCTCAAGCCATTTTGCGGAATCTAGGCTCACCATCCCTTCTTCATAGTTCGTAGGTTCGTCATGGTCTAGTAACATAACCTCCAGAACAGGATTACCGTACCACTCTGGTGCGGATCTTACTCTGGTTGACCTACGAGGTTTAGTAATAACTTGATCTGAAGTTCCATGATCATCATCATTAACTTCCTCACTAATTGGTATAGGCATCACAGAAACTGGTTTCTGCGATGAACTACTTTCCAATAAGGGAGCAGGTACAATTACCTCATCAAGTTCTACTTTCCTCCCACTCACTTCTTTCGAGAGAAACTCCTTCTCTAGAAAGGATCCATACTTAGCAACGAATGTCTTGCCTTCGGATCTGTGATAGAAGGTGTACCCAACTGTCTCCTTTGGGTATCCTATGAAGACACATTTCTCCGATTTGGGTTTGAGCTTATCATGATGAAACTTTTTCACATAAGCATCGCAACCCCAAACTTTAAGAAACGACAACTTTGGTTTCTTGCCAAACCACAGTTCATAAGATGTCGTCTCAACGGATTTAGATGGTACCCTTTTTAACGTGAATGTAGCTGTCTCTAATGCATAACCCCAAAACAATAGTGGTAGATCGGTAAGAGACATCATATATTGCACCATATCTAATAAAGTACGGTTACGATGTTCGGACACACCATTACACTGTGGTGTTCCAGGTGGCGTGAGTAGTGAAACTATTTCACATTGTTTTAACTGAAGGCCAAACTCGTAACTCAAATACTCTTCTCTACGATCAGATCGTAGACACTTTATTTTTCTTGTTACGATGATTTTCCACTTCACTCTGAAATTATATGAACTTTTCAAATGTTTCAGACTTATGTTTCATTAAGTAGATATACCCATATCTGCTCAAATCATCTGTGAAGGTGAGAAAATAATGATATCCGCCACGAGCCTCAATATTCATTGGACCACATACATCTGTATGTATGACTTCCAACAAATCTGTTGCTCTCTCCATAGTTCCGGAGAACGGCGTTTTAGTCATCTTGCCCATGAGGCATGGTTCGCAAGCATCAAGTGATTCATAATCAATTGATTCCAAAATCCCATCAGTATGGTGTTTCTTCATGCGCTTTACACCAATATGACCTAAACGGCAGTGCCACAAAAAAGTTGCACTATCATTATTAACTTTGCATCTTTTGGCTTCAATATTATGAATATGTGTATCACTACGATCGAGATCCAACAAATCATTTTCGTTGGTGTGTATGACCATAGAAGGTTTTTATTCATGTAAACAGAACAACAATTGTTCTCTAACTGAAATGAATAACCGTATTGCAATAAACATGATCAAATCATATTCATGCTCAACGCAAACACCAAATAACACTTATTTAGTTTCAACACTAATCCGAAAGTACAGAGAGTGTGCGATGATGATCATATCAATCTTGGAACTACTTCCAACACATATCGTCACCTCTCCTTTTTACTAGTCTCTGTTTA
This sequence comes from Triticum aestivum, assembly GCF_018294505.1. NCBI lineage: Eukaryota > Viridiplantae > Streptophyta > Magnoliopsida > Poales > Poaceae > Triticum > Triticum aestivum. The sequence continues at coordinate 129,451,846 of NC_057814.1, read as the reverse complement.
TTCTGCAACTCCCGTTTCGAGTTACTACTCTTAGCAACTGAACCAGTATCAAATACCGAGGGGTTGCTATAAACACTAGTAAAGTACACATCAATAACATGTATATCCAATATACCTTTGTTCACTTTGCCATCCTTCTTATCCACCAAATAGTTGGGGTAGTTCCGCTTCCAGTGACCAGTCCCTTTGCAGTAGAAGCACTTAGTCTCAGGCTTAGGACCAGACTTAGGCTTCTTCACTTGAGCAGCAACTTGCTTGTCGTTCTTCTTGAAGTTCCCCTTCTTCCCTTTGCCCTTTTCTTGAAACTAGTGGTCTCGTCAACCATCAACACTTGATGTTTTTCTTGATTTCTACCTTTGTCAATTTCAGCATCACGAAGAGCTCGGGAATTACTTTCGTCATCCCTTGCATACTATAGTTCATCACGAAGTTCTACTAACTTGGTGATGGTGACTAGAGAATTCTGTCAATCACTATTTTATCTGGAAGATTAACTCCCACTTGATTCAAGCGATTGTAGTACCCAGACAATCTGAGCACATGCTCACTAGTTGAGCGATTCTCCTCCATCTTTTAGCTATAGAACTTGTTGGAGACTTCATATCTCTCAACTCGGGTATTTGCTTGAAATATTAACTTCAACTCCTGGAACATCTCATATGGTCCATGATGTTCAAAACGTCTTTGAAGTCCCGATTCTAAGCCGTTAAGCATGGTGCACTAAACTATCAAGTAGTCATCATATTGAGCTAGCCAAACGTTCATAACGTCTGCATCTGCTCCTGCAATAGGTCTGTCACTTAGCGGTGCATCAAGGACATAATTTTTCTGTGCAGCAATGAGGATAATCCTCAGATCACGGATCCAATCCGCATCTTTGCTACTAACATCTTTCAACATAATTTTCTCTAGGAACATATCAAAAATAAATACAGGGAAGCAACAACGCGAGCTATTGATCTACAACATAATTTGCAAAATACTATCAGGACTAAGTTCATGATAAATTTAAGTTCAATTAATCATATTACTTAAGAACTCCCACTTAGATAGATATCCCTCTAATCATCTAAGTGATTACGTGATCCAAATCAACTAAACCATGTCCGATCATCACGTGAGATGGAGTAGTTTCAATGGTGAACATCACTATGTTGATCATATCTACTATATGATTCACGCTCGACCTTTCGGTCTCCATGTTCCGAGCCCATATCTGCATATGCTAGGCTCGTCAAGTTTAACCTGAGTATTCCGCGTGTGCAACTGTTTTGCACCCGTTGTATTTGAACGTAGAGCCTATCACACCCGATCATCACGTGGTGTCTCAGCACGAAGAACTTTCGCAACGGTGCATACTCAGGGAGAACACTTTTATCTTGAAATTTTAGTGAGAGATCATCTTATAATGCTACCGTCAATCAAAGCAAGATAAGATGCATAAAGGATTAACATCACATGCAATCAATATAAGTGATATGATATGGCCATCATCATCTTGTGCTTGTGATCTCCATCTCCGAAGCACCGTGCTTGTGATCTCCATCTCCGAAGCACCGTCATGATCACCATATTCACCGGCGCGACACCTTGATCTCCATCGTAGCATCGTTGTCGTCTCGCCACCTTATTGCTTTTACGACTATCGCTACCGCTTAGGGATAAAGTAAAACTATTACATGGCGATTGCATCTCATACAATAAAGCGACAACCATATGGCTCCTGCCAGTTGCCGATAACTCGGTTACAAAACATGATCATCTCATACAACACATTATATCACATCATGTCTTGACCATATCACATCACAACATGCCCTGCAAAAACAAGTTAGACGTCCTCTACTTTGTTGTTGCATGTTTTACGTGGCTGCTACGGGCTTAGCAAGAACCGTTCTTACGTACGCATCAAAACCACAACGATAGTTTGTCAAGTTGGTGCTGTTTTAACCTTCGCAAGGACCGGGCGTAGCCACACTCGGTTCAACTAAAGTGAGAGAGACAGACACCCGCCAGTCACCTTTAAGCAACGAGTGCTCCGAACGGTGAAACCAGTCTCGCGTAAGCGTACGCGTAATGTCGGTCCAGGCCGCTTCATCTCACAATACCGCTGAACCAAAGTATGACATGCTGGTAAGCAGTATAACTTATATCGCCCACAACTCACTTGTGTTCTACTCGTGCATAGCATCAACACATAAAACCAGGCTCGGATGCCACTGTTGGGGAACGTAGTAATTTCAAAAAAAATCCTACGCACACGCAAGATCATGGTGATGCATAGCAACGAGAGGGGAGAGTGATGTCCACGTACCCTCGTAGACCGACAGCGGAAGCGTTATCACAACGCGGTTGATGTAGTCGTACGTCTTCACGATCCAACCGATCAAGTACCGAACGCACGGCACCTCCGAGTTCTACACACGTTCAGCTCGATGACGTCCCTCGAACTCCGATCCAGCCGAGTGTTGAGGGAGAGTTTCGTCAGCACGACGGCGTGGTGACGATGATGATGTTCCACCGACGCAGGACTTCGCCTAAGCTCCGCAACAGTACTATCGAGGTGTAATATGGTGGAGGGGGCACCGCACACGGCTAAGAGATCTCAAGGATCAATTGTTGTGTCTCTGGGGTGCCCCCCTGCCCCCGTATATAAAGGAGCAAGGGAGGAGGAGGCCGGCCCTAGGAGGGGGCGCACCAAGTGTGGAGTCCTACTAGGACTCCCTAGTCCTAGTAGGATTCCACCTCCCATATGGAATAGGAAAAGAGGAAGGGAAAAAGAGAAGGAAGGAAGGGGGCGCCCCCCTTCCCTAGTCCAATTCGGACCAGACCAAGGGGAGGGGTGCAGCCACCCTTGAGGCCCTTTTCCTTCTTTCCCGTATGGCCCAATAAGGCCCAATACGTATTCCCGTAACTCTCCGGTACTCCGAAAAATACCCGAATCACTCGGAACCTTTCCGAAGTCCGAATATAGTCGTCCAATATATCGATCTTTACGTCTCGGCCATTTCGAGACTCCTCGTCATGTCCCCGATCTCATCCGGGACTCCGAACTCCTTCGGTACATCAACATACATAAACTCATAATAAAACTGTCATCGTAACGTTAAGCGTGCGGACCCTACGGGTTCGAGAACTATGTAGACATGACCGAGACACCTCTCCGGTCAATAACCAATAGCGGAACCTGGATGCTCATATTGGTTCCCACATATTCTACGAAGATCTTTATCGGTCAAACCGCATAACAACATACGTTGTTCCCTTTGTCATCGGTATGTTACTTGCCCGAGATTCGATCGTCGGTATCTCGATACCTAGTTCAATCTCGTTACCGGCAAGTCTCTTTACTCGTTCCGTAATACATCATCCCGCAACTAACTCATTAGTCACAATGCTTGCAAGGCTTATAGTGATGTGCATTACCGAGTGGGCCCAGAGATACCTCTCCGACAATCGGAGTGACAAATCCTAATCTCGAAATACGCCAACCCAACAAGTACCTTTGGAGACACCTGTAGAGCACCTTTATAATCACCCATTTACGTTGTGACGTTTGGTAGCACACAAAGTGTTCCTCCGGTAAACGGGAGTTGCATAATCTCATAGTCATAGGAACATGTATAAGTCATAAAGAAAGCAATAGCAACCTACTAAACGATCGGGTGCTAAGCTAACGGAATGGGTCAAGTCAATCACGTCATTCTCCTAATGAGCTGATCTCGTTAATCAAATGACAACTCATGTCTATGGCTAGGAAACATAACCATCTTTGATTAACGAGCTAGTCAAGTAGAGGCATACTAGTGACACTCTGTTTGTCTATGTATTCACACATGTATTATGTTTCCGGTTAATACAATTCTAGCATGAATAATAAACATTTATCATGATATAAGGAAATAAATAATACTTTATTATTGCCTCTAGGGCATATTTCCTTCAGAAAGCAATAAGAGGCAATGGATATTGTTTACTCCCCAAAGGTGGGACGTTCCCTACCGAAAACCATCATGTTTGTTGTGAGAAGCTCCGGTTTGTGAGAAGCATATACCCTAACCTGCACCAAATGGGACAAAAATTGTACCACGGCATGTTGATGCCGCTCCATGATAGCATGCCAAGTTTCATGAATTTCAGACGAGTTTTGGATTTACTAGAATTTAAAAACCAGGCATCTCAATGTTTTGCTGTCAATCAACGGTGCCCTGGTGTTTGAAATTCATTCCCATTTCTTGCATGGGACCTACGCATGCACCCAAGGACACTGATTTGATTTTTCAACCAATTTATCTGCACTAGAGCATGTGCATGTAGTTCAAATTTGAATTATGCACATAAATGCATTGAAAACTCTGTTAATTCATAAAAATGTCCAAACGAACCCCGAAAAATCACAAAAATTCACACAACTCTCCTGTTGTTCTATGTTGACACGAGAAAAAAATTTGAAACCAATAAGATGCAACGGATATCATTTCGTCCCCAAAGGTGGGACGTTCCCTACCGAAAACCATCATGCTTGTTGTGAGAAGCTCCGGTTTGTGAGAAGCATGTACCCAAGGCTGCCCAAAATGGGACAAAATTTGTACCACGGCATGTTGATGCCGCTCCATGATAGCATGCAAGTTTCATGAATTTCAGACGAGTTTTGGATTTACTAGAATTTAAAAACCAGGCATCTCAATGTTTTGCCGGCAATCAACGGTGCCCTGGTGTTTGAAATTCATTCTCATTTCTTGCATGGGACCTACGCATGCACCCAAGGACACTGATTTGATTTTTCAACCAATTTATATGCATTGGAGCATGTGCATGTAGTTCAAATTTGAATTATGCACATAAATGCATTGAAAACTCAGTTAATGCATAAAAATGTGCAAACGAACCCCGAAATATGACAAAAATTCACACAGCACTCCTGTTATTCTATGTTGACATGAGAAAAAAATGTGAAAGCAATAAGAGGCAATGGATATCGTTTCGTCCCCAAAGGTGGGACGTTCCCTACCGAAAACCATCATGTTCGTTGTGAGAAGCTCCGGTTTGTGAGAAGCATATACCCAAACCTGCCCCAAATGGGATCAAATTTGTACCACGGCATGTTGATGCCGCTCCATGATAGCATGCCAAGTTTCATGAATTTCAGAAGAGTTTTGGATTTACTAGAATTTAAAAACCAGGCATCTCAATGTTTTGCCGGCATTCAACGGTGCCCTGGTGTTTGAAATTCATTCCCATTTCTTGCATGGGACCTAAGCATGCACCCAAGGACACAGATTTGATTTTTCGACCAATTTATTTGCACTGGAGCATGTGCATGTAGTTCGAATTTGAATTATGCACATAAATGCATTAAAAACTCAGTTAATTCATAAAAATGTCCAAACGAACCCCGAAAAATCACAAAAATTCACACAACACTCCTGTTGTTCTATGTTGACACGAGAAAAAATTTGAAAGCAATAAGAGGCAACGGATATCGTTTCGTCCCCAAAGGTGGGACGTTCCCTACCGAAAACCATCATGCTTGTTGTGAGAAGCTCCGGTTTGTGAGAAGCATGTACCCAAACCTGCCCCAAATGGGACAAAATTTGTACCACGGCATGTTGATGCTGCTCCATGATAGCTTGCCAAGTTTCATGAATTTCAGACGAGTTTTTGATTTACTAGAATTTAAAATCCAGGCATCTCAATGTTTTGCCGGCAATCAACGGTGCCCTGGTGTCTGAAATTCATTCTCATTTCTTGCATGGGACCTATGCATGCACCCAAGGACACTGATTTGATTTTTCAACCAATTTATATGCATTGGAGCATGTGCATGTAGTTCAAATTTGAATTATGCACATAAATGCATTGAAAACTCAATTAATGCATAAAATGTCCAAACGGACCCCGAAAAATCACAAAACTTCACACAACACTCTTGTTGTTCTATGTTGACACGAGAAAAAGATTGAAAGCAATAAGAGGCAATGGATATTGTTTCGTCCCCAAAGGTGGGACGTTCCCTACCGAAAACCATCATGTTTGTTGTGAGAAGCTCCGGTTTGTGAGAAGCATATACCCAAACCTGCCCCAAATGGGACAAAAATTGTACCACGGCATGTTGATGGCGCTCCATGATAGCATGCCAAGTTTCATGAATTTCAGACAAGTTTTGGATTTACTAGAATTTAAAAACCAGGCATCTCAATGTTTTGCCGGCAATCAACGGTGCCCTGGTGTTTGAAATTCATTCCCATTTCTTGCATGGGACCTAAGCATGCACCCAAGGACACATATTTGATTTTTCAACCAATTTATGTGCACTGGAGCATGTGCATGTAGTTCAAATTTGAATTATGCACATAAATGCATTGAAAACTCAGTTAATGCATAAAATGTCCAAATGAACCCCGAAAAATCACAAAAATTCACACAACACTCTTGTTGTTCTATGTTGACACGAGAAAAGATTGAAAGCAATAAGAGGCAATGGATATCGTTTCGTCCCCAAAGGTGGGACGTTCCCTACCGTAAACCATCATGCTTGTTGTGAGAAGCTCCGGTTTGTGAGAAGCATATACCCTAACCTGCCCCAAATGGGACAAAAATTGTACCACGGCATGTTGATGCCGCTCCATGATAGCATGCCAAGTTTCATGAATTTCAGACGAGTTTTGGATTTTCTAGAATTTAAAAACCAGGCATCTCAATGTTTTGCCGGCAATCAACGGTGCCCTGGTGTTTGAAATTCATTCTCATTTCTTGCATGGGACCTAAGCATGCACCCAAGGACACAGATTTGATTTTTCGACCAATTTATATGCACTGGAGCATGTGCATGTAGTTCGAATTTGAATTATGCACATAAATGCATTGAAAACTCAGTTAATTCATAAAAATGTCCAAACGAACCCCAAAAATCACAAAAATTCACACAACACTCCTGTTGTTCTATGTTGACATGAGAAAAAAATTGAAAGCAATAAGAGGCAACAGATATCGTTTCGTCCCCAAAGGTGGGACGTTCCCTACCGAAAACCATCATGCTTGTTGTGAGAAGCTCCGGTTTGTGAGAAGCATATACCCATACCTGCCCCAAATGAGACAAAAATTGTACCACGGCATGTTGATGCCGCTCCATGATAGCATGCCAGGTTTCATGAATTTCAGACGAGTTTTGGTTTTACTAGAATTTAAAAACCAGGCATCTCAATGTTTTGCCGGCAATCAACGGTGCCCTGGTGTTTGAAATTCATTCCCATTTCTTGCATGGGACCTAAGCATGCACCCAAGGACACTGATTTGTTTTTTTGACCAATTTATATGCACTGGGGCATGTGCATGTAGTTCAAATTTGAGTTGTGCACAATAAATGCATTGAAAACTCAGTTAATGCATAGAATGTCCAAACGAACCCCGAAAAATCACAAAAATTCACACAACACTCATGTTGTTCTATGTTGACTCGAGAAAAAGTTTGAAAGCAATAAGAGATAATGGATATCGTTTCGTCCCCAAAGGTGGGACGTTCCCTACCGAAAACCATCATGCTTGTTGTGAGAAGCTCTGGTTTGTGAGAAGCATGTACCCAAACCTGCCCCAAATGGGGCAAAATTTGTACCACGGCATGTTGATGCCGCTCCATGATAGCATGCCAAGTTTCATGAATTTCAAACGAGTTTTTGATTTACTAGAATTTAAAAACCAGGCATCTCAATGTTTTGCCGGCAATCAACGGTGCCCTGGTGTTTGAAATTCATTCTCATTTCTTGCATGGGACCTATAAGCATGCACCCAAGGACACAGATTTGATTTGTCAACCAATTTATATGCACTGGATCATGTGCATGTAGTTCAAATTTGAATTGTTCACCTGAAATGGCTAGAAAACCAATTTAATGTATAAAATGTTCAAACGAACCCTGAATAATTCCAATTCTTTTACGACAGACATATAGTTGCATGTTCACTCCAGATAAAAGGTCTAGAAATTCAAACACCGTCCATTGCCGCTGTGACCCCATTATGGAATTCAAATCAAGATGAAAAATCAAGTAGATCGCACACAGTTTATTATCAGCAACCGTGTGAGATGCAGCACAAAATATCCTGGAGCACCGTCGGTGTATAGTACGCTTATGGCTTACGCGAGAAGGTGCGTTGGCTACAGTCCACAGCCGGCGTCTCAAGCACACTAGCTCGCTCCCCAAATAACATTTCACTGTTCAATCGTTGCCGATGCAAGATGGGCACGTGGACCCGCTCGTGAGGGCAACTTCGATGTCCCACTCCGGCGAGAGTGCGGCCGCAGCCACCATGTGCTTGCTAACAAGGTGCATCAGCACGGCCGCAATCTGTGACCAGGCGGCAAAGGCAGCCCAAACGGCCGTTGTTGCTTCACAGGTGGCGGCAGCAACATCTGCCTCGGGATAGCAACTGGCGAGAGCGGCACAGCAGCTGTCCATTCCGCAGCGGCGGCCTTAGCCCTGATGGAGGCCGCCCACGACCATGTCGAGGCCGCCCACGCCCAGCTCCTGGCAGTCACTGCACAAATTGAACGAAGCTTCTCCGACAACGGTCAGCAACCCACGGCCAAAGAGCTGGCAATCGCCGAGTGCGTTCGAGCAGCCGTCCATTCCTTCGCCGCATACCTTGCAACGACGGAGCCCGTCCAAGCCCAGATCGTGTCCGCCCACGCCCAGCTCGTGGCGACCTTTTCCAAAGAGATGGCGGACACGGATGGCGAGATGCTTGCCGAGTATGGTGCGATGGATGCCATGGAGCCCCTTCCCTAGGAGACCGTCGGGCGCAAGCTGGACATGGAGGCGGCGGCGGAGATCGACGAGCACCAGCCGTAGTAGTACTCTTTGTTTTGTTTAATTAAGAGTGCCGGTCTTTAATTTGTTAGAGTAATGTTTAGGTCAGCTAGCTCGGTTTAATTGCTGAACTTGCTCGATTAAGAAGTGTGGGTGTGTTGTAGTCTCCTTTGTGTACCCAAATTATGCAATGACGTGGATGACCACTGTAACCATGGAAATTCGAACCAAAACTTTTGACGTTCAAACTCATCACACACGGGTTAAGCTATCTGAATCGTTTGTGATGTCCACATATCGTACACAGTTCTGAATAAGGGACCGTGTCTGATGACACTTTGCGCGCCAGTTTTTTCGCTGAAGCGATTCCAAATTTTCGGCTTCCGCGGAAATATCTACCTCCCCGCCCCCTCCCCCTTACCAAAAGCCACATTTCCCCTCTTTCCGCCTTCCTTTCCAAGTTGAAACCTTCACTCCTTGCTTGCAGCGCCGCCTCCTCGTCGGCGACCCTCCTTCACACTACTCTGCCTCCTCTATCCAGGCAGGTAATCCACACCCGACCCCCATCCTCCTCCTCCTTCCAGATCCCACATGCCCCGACCGCCGGTGCGAGCGCGACACATTCCACCAAAATCACCGACCCCTCCACCAAATAAGTGCCGGCCTAAGCCATGGTGCACGCAGTATAGCCAGGACCTCAAGGAGCATTTGGTAGCGGAGAAGCAAATCGCGGCCGCATGCGCGGATGAGGTCGCGATGGCTGCCATTCGTGCCTACCCCCAGATCTTGAAGGAGCACCTTGCCATTTGCTACCTACACCGGTTAAGCATGCTCGGTTTACCCATTGTGTGTGCTGCTCCTGCCTTTCCTTCACAAATTCTAGTGAATTGTGCTATCTAATTTTACCATGCAATATGTTGCTCTAGTGTATATGTTCTATATGTCGTGCAGTGTGGTGCTCACTTATTAACTGTTTTGTTAATTAGTTGTCGTCTACAGTTAAGTGTTTGGTTCAATTCTGCAAATGTGATGTTCAATTCTTCAGGCTGCAATTTTGTATTGTCTTCCATGTGAGAAATAAATCAAATTTATCTTTACAAAATTGTGGGTGGATTATGTTATTGTATACCATGTGAGGAATAAATTGAATTTGGCTGTAGTAAATACTCCCTCCGTTCCAAAATAGATGACTCAACTTTGTACAAACTTTAGTACAAAGTGAGTACAAAGTTGGGTCATCTATTTTGGAACGGAGGGAGTACATGAGAAACGAATACAATTGCTACAATTGGTTGTAGTTAACTATTTGGTTAACTGTCTGATCTTCTATTATGAGTATGTTATATTGTGCAATGTGGTGCTCAGTTAATGTTTGGTTCATTTGTTGTGGTGTTTAGTTAACTGCTTGCTTCAATTCTGCAATGCGATGTCCAATTGTCGTGGGTAGAATTTTGTATTGTTGTGCATGTGAGGAATAAATCGAATTTGGCTGCACTTAATACATGAGAAACATATACAAGTGCTATATTTCCTAGTTCTTAATCATGCTTGGTTTGGATAAATGGGTTTTCCGTGTGGCTTGAATTAATCTGATGAATCTGCAATGTGATTATTTTTCATCAACATATTTTACTGATAGCATGCGAACCCTTACTTAACCTGATGACTAACTACCTTATATGTGTTGCAGGGAAACAATGGGAAGCACTGAGGTTTACAATCGAGGTTAGCACGTTCATGGTCCATTGTCTAATAGCACATTATTGTGCAATTGTAGGAACCATTCTAATATTTAGGTTTTTAACAATTTGTTCTTGCACATGTAGGTCCTGCTGTTAGAGGTTTTGATCCACTGTTCGACCCTTTTTGCATATGGGGAAATGAGTTGTCCATGAATATCAATCAAATCAAGAAACTCAAAAAGATTGTTAGGATAAAGAAATTAGTGACAAAAAACAACAATATCTTTGTCTGCACAATGAAGAAGACATCAGTTCACTACAAGATGGTACTAACTATTATACCTTGCCTTTTTTATCCCTTTGCCCCATTTCCAATATAGAGAAGATATTTACGCACATCCTTGTTTTCAGGCCTTTCCAAAGCAGTTCATTGATGATTACCTCTCAAACCACCTCTATGGTCAGGAGGCGAGGAAGGTTTTCATACAACACCCATGGTTCAATATTGAAGTGTTCCTGAAGAGGACGAAGGACGGACGGTCAATCATCCACAGGCACTGGCCTAAAGTTGCAAAGACCTTCAACATGAATGAAGGCTCAATATTCGCCTTCCGCTTCAGCAGTTTTGCAGATGAGATGCATCTGTCTATATACTGTCTATGATGCTAATTTCGAAAGGTTCTACATGTTGCATATTGAACTTGCTGCTGGTGCAGTTGTGTAATGGGGTAGCTGAGTGCTGAAGCTATATCATGTTGTACTCTGATGTATTTCAATTATGAAATTCTGCTTCCTTAATATGGAAATGAAATATATTGTGTGCTTAATATGACATGTCAATTAGATTAATAAATGGATTATGAATAATCGGATAATTAGCCTGCTAATGGCGAATTTGCCTGCTAATTGGGTTTTGCTATTGCAAACGGTTGTTGAAAAAATACCGTGGGCGATGACCTCAGGCAACGCACACAGTTTCTAGGAATAAACCGTGTTGGATCAATGAACAATCACACAGGACTTTCTCTTGAAAACTGTTTGTGTTAGGCCACCTTGCGCAAACGTTTACCACATAAAAACTGTGTGTGATGAACAGCCTTTGCCACACAGTTTCTTCTATGGACCGTGTGTGATACATTGAATAACGCAAACGATTTAACGGGAAAAATTGTGTGTGATGTACCTGTGAACAGAAACGTTTTCCTTGGAGCGACTGTGTGGGATGTGCATACGAACGGAAACGTTTAGCAGGGACTGACTGTGTGGGATGTACTTGTGACCGGAAACAATTTCGCGTATAATTATTTTTTTAGCTCTACTACACGTATTTCCGTATTTGAGCGCTCGTCGGTCGCACACGACCTCATTTTGCTGAACATGTGTGCCAGGAGGGCATATCCCCGACGGTTTCTGGGCCGTGTGGGAAGGACCCCCCTATCGCCCACACTCACTTGGCGACGGTTCCAAATGTCGTCGCGGAAAGGGGTAAAAAAACCGTTTGTTTAGGACCGACGCGCACCAGTGATGGTTTGATCATTACAAGAAAGCCGAGCATAAAAATTCTGAATAATAATTTCTCTTGAGAGCTCATGATTGAGGCATGAATATAACATTGACTTAAGCCTCCCCCAAGCTAGAGCGATACTTTCTCCTTCACGAGGCCAAAAATTATATATATAATTCCGGTCACGATGAACTAGATGCATAGGATAATTTTTTTGGTGGAACTCCAATTTCAATCGATTCCAATTCCAAGATCCAGTATCATCGCATAGCCTATACCATGCCAATGCTTTTCCCTTCAAAGATAAAGGGAAAACCTTCTTCATAACTTCATTCCTGGGTAAACCTGCAAGCTTGAACAATCCAAAATTTTGTTCTACATATATCAAGTGCATATCAGGATGTTCGGTTCCATCTCCTGCATAAGGATTAGCTAGTAGTTGTTCTATCATACCCGAAGGAATTTCATATTCAATATTTTCAGTAGGTGCAGTAGGTTGAGGGGTAGCTAATTGTGGTTCCGGTCAAGGTCAAGATACCCCGAACAAACCCCTCAAAGGATTGTTTTCCATAGTAACAAGTGACAATAAATTTTGGTACACAATATAAATGTTTCCTTACCAAAGGCGCTTCACTCCCTCGCAACGGTGCTAGAAAATAGCCTTGATGACCCATGATATGTCTCCAACGTATCTATAATTTTTGATTGTTCCATGTTGTTATATTATCAGTCTTGGATGTTTTATAATCATTTTATAGTCATTTTATATCATTTTTTGGCACTAACCTATTGACATAGTGCCAAGTGCTAGTTCCTATTTTTTCCGTGTTTTCTACATCGCAGAAAATCAATATCAGACGGAGTCCAAATGCCACAAAACTTTACGGAGAATTTTTATGGGCCAGAAGGAACACAACGGGCCCTGGCTGCGCCTGGGGGTGCCCCGAGGGGGCACAACCCACCAGCGCGCGCCAGGAGGCCCAGGCGCGCCCTGGTGGGTTGTGCCCACCTCGGGTGCCCCTCGGACCACCTCTTTGCTCTATAAATACCCCAAAAATCCCAAAACCCTAGAGGCATCAACGAAATATTCATCCAGCCGCCGCAGAGTCCAGAACCACCAGATCCAATCTAGACACCATCTCGGATGGGGTTCACCACCACCATTGGTGCCTCTCCAATGATGCATGAGTAGTTCTTTGTAGACCTTCGGGTCCGTAGTTAGTAGCTAGATGGCTTCATCTCTCTCTCTCTCTCTTGATTCTCAATACAATGGTCTCTTGGAGATCCATATGATGTAACTCGTTTTTGGTTTATTTGTTGGGATCTGATGAACTTCGAGTTTATGATCAGTTATATCTTTCTATTTTTGCACTTTTTATTTATGTTCTTGAGTGTTTGCACAATTATGCTACTGTTATGATTGTGTTTTTTATGTTTTAATTAGTGTTTGTGCCAAGTAAATCCTTTGGGATCATGTTGGGTGATGGTTGATTTGATCTTGTTGGAAAACAGAAACTTTTGCGGCTATAGCATAATTTTTAAAATTCACAGAAGCGACGAACAATTCTGAACTTTTTACACAAGATTTATATACACATTGCCTACATTGTCCTAATTTTTCAGAATTTTTGGAGTTACAGAAGTATGGTTAAAGTCCACATTACTACATATTGTTCTGTTTTTGATAGATTCTGTTTTCATTGCAATGTGTGCTTATTGTGATGAATCTATGGATTGTATCGGGGGGTATAAGTCATGGTAAAGTTGGAATAAAGTAGGTATAATGCAATAATAAAATATGAATGGGTTTGCAACAGTACTTAGAGTGGTGATTTGCTTTCTTATACTAACGGACCTCACGAAGGTTTTGTTAAGTTTTGTGTGATTCAAGTTTTCAAGTTTTGGGTGAGATCACGATGGATGAAGGAATAAGGAGTGGAAAGAGCCTAAGCTTGGGGATGCCCCATGGCACCCCAAGATAATATCCAAAGAGTAACAAGCAACTAAGCTTGGGGATGCCCCGAGTGGCATCCCCTCTTTCTTCTAACGACCATCGGTATTTTACTTGGACATATATTTTTATTCGTCACATATCATGAATTTTGCTTGGAGCATCTTGTATTATATGAATCTTTGCTTGTTTTGATTTTTAATTTGTCACAAGTATCCTTGCTGGACACACCTATTTGAGAAAGCCAAATTATTCTATGATTTGTTAGAATTGCTCTTTACACTTCACTTAAATTTTTTGAGCTATGGAATTGCTCTAGTGCTTCACTTATATCTTTTTGAGCAGGGTGTGCTTTAATATTTTTGGAGAAATACTCTCATGCAACACTTAGATTTATTTGAGATTTAGTAATTTTGAAGAAATTCTCTCATGCTTCACTTAAATTATTTTGAGACATGAAAGTCTTTATGCTCATGTTCTTCACTTAAATCTATTTCAGCTTGTCAAAAGAAATTTCAACATATGAAACTAAACTCAAAGTGATAGATATTCAAGAGGGATATAATAAAAACTTTCATGAAGATCATTGGACAAATTAAACTTGATTCTTTGTAATAGTTTTGAGATATGATGATAGTAATATGTGAGTCATGTTGGTGAGTAATTATGGTTTAGTAAGAATATTGGTGTTAAGGTTTGTGATTCCCTATGCAAGCACGAAAGTCAATAGTTATGCAATGAAATTACATCCTACTAGTGGTGCATTATTCGGTGTTAGTTATGCTTAATGCTCGTTTATGAGATTTTTCGCTTCTTGGTTGGATGCTTCTCAATCTTTTTGCTAACCTTCACTTGTACTAGTAGAACTACTACTTGTGCATCCAAAATCCTTAAACCCAGTTTTGCCATATGAGTCCACCATACCTACCTATATGCGGTATTTTCGTGTCGTTCTAAGCAAATTTGTATGTGCCAACTCTATTATTCAAATAAAGTTCCCTTTTGTGTGTTCGTACCGCTCATGAAACGGTAGGGGTGGCCGATATTTTTCCATGCTAGATGCGTTATTCTCAAGATGAGTGTTTATTCACTTGTCATTGCACGAGAGTATGGCAAAGGTAATAGGGATGCCCAGACCCAAAATGAAAAATGAATTTACTTTATGTTATCAAATAATAAATTCCTTGGAAAAGTGTTGGTATGGACGGTACCCGTGGATACGGCTAGCCGTGGAGTGTGAAAGAATGGTGGAAAAGGAATAAACTTTATTTTATGTTTGGGAACTGTCTATGATGTATCTAGCATGGAAAGTATTGGGAACTACTCGATCGTTTTCGTTGACGGGAAAAGCATGCCACCCAAAAAAATTATATCTTATTTTTCGCTTTGATCTCTAGCACCTCTACAAATCCCTACTTCCCTCTGCGTAGGGCCTATCTATTTACTTTATGCAATTTTTATTTTTATTTGAGTCTCCATCTTCTCTTATAAAGCACCAACTAAGGGGCACTATGATCGTACTTGAGCATTGGGTGTAGCTAATATTCTAGTGTGCTTCGTGAATGGAGCATGATGGTCTAGGGATAGCTTTCTTTAGTGTTGATATTTTGAAAGATATGGTTGCTTGTTGATAAGATTGAGTATTGAAATCTTCATGTCAAAACTAGACTATTGCTTTGAAGCATCTAAAAGTCCAAATATCCATGCTATAAAAGAAAAGAATATGTGATGAACATGTTAGGCAACATTCCACATCAAAAATTCTGTTTTTATCATTTACCTACTCGAGGACGAGCAGGAATTAAGCTTGGGGATGCTGATACGTCTCCAACGTATCTATAATCATTGATTGTTCCATGTTGTTATATTATCATTCTTGGATGTTTTACAATCATTTTATAGCAACTTTATGTCGTTTTTTGGGACTAACCTATTGACATAGTGCCCAGTGCCAGTTGCTATTTTTTGCTTGTTTTTTACTTCGCAGAATATCAGTACCAAACGGATTCCAAACGCAGCGGAACTTTTTGGAGATTTTTTCTGGACCAGAAGACACCTAGTGGGCCAAAGACGTACCAGAGGTGTGCACAAGACACCTGGGCGCGCCAGGAGGCCCAAGCGCGCCCAGATGGGTTGTGCCCACCTCGGTGACCTCCCGCACCGCCTCTTCACCCTATAAATTCCCAAATATTCCAGAAACCCTAGGAGAGCAGTCGAAACACAATTCCAGCCAGCGCAAGTTCTAGAACCACGAGATCCTATCTACACCATCACAGAGGGGTTCATCATCCTCATTGGTGCCTCTCTGATGATGCGTGAGTAGTCCACCATAAACCTATGGGTCCGTAGGAAGTAGCTAGATGGCTTTCTCTCTCTCTCTCTCTTGATTCTCAATACAATGGTCTCTTGGAGATCTATTTATGTAATGACTTTTGCAGTGTGTTTGTTGGGATCCGATGAAGTTTGAGTTTATGACCAGATTTATATCCATGAAAGTTATTTGAGTTCTTTGATATCTTTTATGCATGATTACTTATAGCCTCGTATTTCTTATTCGAATCTTTGGTTTAGTTAGGCCAACTAGATCGATTTTTTTTGCCATGGTAAGAGGTGCTTTGCGATGGGTTGGATCTTACGGTGTCCTTTCCCAATGATAGAAGGGGCAGCAAGGCACGTATGTATCATTGCTATTAAGGATAAAAAGATGGGGTCTATTCCTACATGAATAGATTTTGTCTACATCATGTCACCGTTCTTATTGCATTACTCCGTTTCTCTATGAACTTAATACACTAGATGCATGTTGGATAGCGGTCGATATGTGGAGTAATAGTAGTAGATGCAGAACCATTTCGGTCTACTAATCTTGGACGTGATGCCTATATAATGATCATTGCATGGATATCGTCATAATTATTTGATCTTCTATCAATTGCCCAACAATAATTTGTTTACCCATCGTATGCTATTTTTCTCGAGAGAAGCCACTATTGAAATCTACAGCCCCCGGGTCTATCTTTTATCATATTGCTTTCCGATCTACTTTTTATTCGTTCTTGTTTTCAGATCTTATTATTCTAAAAACCCAAAAATACCTTGCGGCACTTTTTCTTTATTTATTTTTTGTGTTCTTGCTAGATATATTTATCCAAAATCATGCAAACAAATATATCTTTTGCCCGAGGAGGGATTGACAACCCCTCTTACGCGCCGGGTTGCAAGTATTTGTTCTTTGTGTGCAGGTACTATTTACATAGCTTGGCCTGGCCTCCTACTGGATTGATACCTTGGTTTCATAACTGAGGGAAATACCTACCATAGCTATACTGCATCATCCCTTCCGCTTTGGGGAAATACCAACACAGTTCTTATCCGCAATCACCACATGTCAACGTATCATAGGCGAGTCCTGTCCATTGGACGGTTGACATTTGTCCCAACGGGGAGCTGACACGTGGTTCACCCGGCCAATGGGAATTTTACATGTGGAAAATCACCATTGGTCTTGGCTGTTAACGGGTTATCGGATCCAAAACCTGACCCGATAGCATAACGGCGACCCGTTACGGTGAATGCCACGTGTCGGTTACCCTTGACGAAAGTACTTCCATGACGCACCATTTATCGTCATGGAAGTGGACACTTCCGTGATGATAATTTGAGTATTGTCATGGAACACTTCTACGACAGCACATGTATGAATATCTTGATTCTGTCATAAAATCATCATGGATGTACATGCATGACAGAAAACGTGACCTATTGTGACAAAGATGCATCATCATGGAAGTGTTTTTTGTAGTGTGGCTTGGCGTGGCCGGTATGTTATTTCAAAAGGTAGGAGCTCTATGGCCCATTTGTCTATACGCCCTGTTGCATCCCAGTTGTTAATAATGTCGCTTAAGGGAACGTCGGATGCCACGATCACCGAGCACTCTTGGAAGTAGTGTCGAAGTTTTTGTGATGCCATAATGATGGTGTAAGATATCTTTTGATAGTGAGGGTAGCATGCCTTGCATGGGGTTAAGACCTCGGAGACATAATAAACAGGTTCTTGGACTTGGAACTTGTGGCCCTCCATATCTTGTTCGACCACAAGTATTGCGCTGACCACCTGGTTCGTGGCCGAGATGTACAATATCATCGGCTCACACATGCCTGGTGCTGCCAGGATGGGGTTTGTGGCAAGGAGGGCGTTAATATCTTCTAGGGCCGCCGCCGCCTCCTCGGTCCATTTAAACTCTTGGTTTGTTTCAGCAACTTATACAGAGGTAAGGCTTTTTCCCCAAGTCTTGAGATGAAGCGGCTTAATGCCGCCACGCAACCAGCGAGTTTTTGAACATGCTTGAGCTCGGTTGGTATCTCTAATCGGTGTCCATGATACGTCTCCAACGTATCTATAATTTATGAAGTATTCATGCCATGTTTGCAACAATTTTATATGGTTTTGGCATGATTTGATTAGAACTAACCCGGACTGACGTTGTTTCAGTAGAACTACCGTGGTGTTGTTTTTTGTGCAGAAATAAAAGTTCTCAGAATCGGCTGAAATTTTATGATGATTTTTTATGGACCAGAAGAAACCAACGGAGCACCAAAGCCAGGCCAGAAGAGCCATGAGGGCACGACAAGCCAAGGGGACACCCCCCTCCTAGGGCGCCCCCCCCCCCCCCCCGAGCATGTCGCTCCCTCATGGGGCCCCTGATGTGAAACGCTGAAAAATCCTATAAATACCCAAACCCCCATAGAGAATCCTAGATGAGAAGTTATGCCGCCGCAATCCTCTGTATCCACGAAAACTCAATGGAGACCCTATTTCGGCACCCTGCTGGAGGGGGAAATCATCTCTAGAGGCCATCTTCATCATCTTGGCGGCCACCATGATGGGGAGGGAGTAGTTCACCCTCGGGGCTGAGGGTATGTACTAGTAGCTATGTGTTTGATCTCTCTCTCTCTCATGTTCTTGATTTGGCACGATCTTGATGTACCGCGAGCTTTGTTAATATAGTTGGATCATATGGTGTTTTTCCCTCTCTATCTCGTTGTGATGAATTGAGTTTTACCTTTGAGGTTTCACTATTATCAGATTGAATACTTTTCTGGATTTGAGAAAACACTTGGTGTATGTCTTGCATATTAATACTCATGGTGACAATGGGGTATTATAGTGATTCACTTGATGTATGTTTTGGCACTCAACTCATGGGTTTTCGAGGTGACATTTGGGAAATCTATGCATAGGGGTTGATGCACATTTTTGTCGTACTTTCTCCGATATAAATCTTTGGGCACTCTTTGAAGTTCTTTATGTTGGATTGAATATTATGAATCTGAAGTTGTTTGATGCATATCGTATAATCCACTCACAGATACTTGTGGTGACATTGGAGTACCTTGGTGACATTAGAGTTGGTTCATGTGTATCATATGGTGTTATTTTAGTATGAACTCTAGGGCTGTTTGTGGCACTTATAGGAATAGCTCAATGGATTGATTAGAAAGGATAACTTTGAGGTTGTTTCGTACCCTACAAACAATTTCATCTTATGTTCTCCGCTAGATAAGAACTTTGGAGTGACTCTTTGTCGAACGTTGAGGGATTGTTAAATGATTCAATTATGTTAGCACTGTTGCGAGATTACACTAGTGAAAGTATGAACCCTAGGCCTGGTTTTCAAGCATTGCAATACCAGTTATGCTCCATTTTATCACTTGCTACTTTGCTGTTTTTTTGTTTCCAGATTACAAAAACCTATATCTACTATCCATACTACATTTGTACCACCATCTCTTCGCCGAACTAGTGCATCTATACAATTTACCATTGTATTTGGTGTGTTGGGGACACAAGAGATTTCTTGTATTTGACTGCAGAGTTGTTTGAGAGAGACCATCTGCATCTTATGCCTCCCACGGATTGATAAACCTTAGGTCATCCACTTGAGGAAAAATTGCTACTGTCCTGCAAAACTCTGCGCTTGGAGGCCCAACACGAGTCTGCAAGAATAAGTTGTGTAGTAGACATCAAGCTCTTTTCTGATATTGTACGTCTAAATGCATAAGTTCAGGTAATCAAGAAACGGTGCTGCTAAAAATCAGTCGAGTCCCATAACCATTGGATCTTTTTGGTGCTTTAAGATCTGTGTGCTCTGTTTGTTGGATGAGAAACCGGCCCATGTTGGAGGCAGCTGGCTTGCTTTTGTATTTTTTATATACTCGTGTCGGAGGGGCCTGGGCAGGCACATGTGGTGGGCTTGCCGCAAAATATTATAGGAGACCTTTTTTGCGAGGAGACTGTTCTTTAATATCTTATCCGCCTCTTCAGGAAAATGAATATCTCCGGAAAATATTTTGAGATCCTCTTCCGATAATTCATCCAAGCCAAGAATTGCGATACTGGCGGACCTGCCGCGCAAGATCTTTCGTCTTCCCCTGGGCAAAAGGGGGATTATTCAGAGCAGGCTCAATGGACAATGGGGTTTTTTTTCTCTCCTATTTTTTTCTGTCATATTTTTTTTCCTCTTCTCAACTTGTTTCACTATAAATAAGATAATACCGAAAACATTGTTAAAATACTTCTACGAGAGGGTTTTATTGAAAATCTATTTGATTGCAGGGTTTTGTTCCAAAGCAAAGAAATAAATCCAGTTAGATTCACGTACCTTAAGATGTCTAGAATTTGACCAGAAATTTATTTACCTGTTCAATTTCTAACGAATCAAGATATCCTCTTGTTCCAAGAAATTATATCTTCTAGCAAGACATTCTTTTTGTTTGTTTGTTTTTTGGTCTGCAAGTTTCACGGCAGCCCATATTTTTGTCATGAGATACACGCTGATTATGTTTATTTCAAAGGTAGGTATGTATATTATGTATGCAACAATTTTTTTGTATATCTTTTCTTCGTTTTTTTTGTTCATATCCTTTGACATGGTATTTTTAAAATAGAGGATTTCAGATTTAATTTTCTTTTGCATGTGTTCCTTGTCGCATTGATTAGTTTTCTCAACTATATTTTCATTCTATTATTATTTTCTATTTTATTAAAAAATAAACACTTTCTACTTTTGTTTTAATTTTTTTTTATTAAAAATAGTTTTTATTTTTGAAATTTGTTTTTTTTGACTGAACACTGTGAGGCAACAGCCCCACAGCCTTTTATTAAACTTGGGCCAAAAAGTTTACAAGAAAATAAAACTAGCAAAGTCTATCTATGAGGAAAGAAAACCTACCTATACATGTACAACAAAATATACAAATATACAATAGAAGGTGCCACATGATTAAGGCAGAGCATTGATCCATTGTAGGAGCAGTGGCTTGATCGAAGCCTTCATCCTATGAGAGTGCAGAGTGATGTCATGAATGAACTTGGCTTTCCATCTGCCAAAGGTTGGCCTAATATGCCTGAAGATCATATCATTCCTCGTGGTCCAAATGCTCCAGGCAGAGAGGGTTGAAATTTGTGGTTGCTCAATTTGCTCCCTACCACAGTTGCATGTCTTCAATGCGACCGCAACTCAGCGGTGTTTTGTCGAGGGTGAGGAGCATAGTTTCACTTCTATCACTAAATATGCAACGACAAGTGTCCCACCTCGATTACAATTGTATGTCTTCAATGCGACTGTAACTATATGGTGTTTCATCAGGAGAGGGGGTAGTTGGTACGCAATTGCATGTCTACCACTAGGCATGCAACTATGTAATGTCTCATCAGGGATGGGGTAGTTACATGTCTGTCAGTATCCCTATTATTTTATGCCTCAAGAGATGGCCTATGAAGTATGCTTGAACCATTGCAACCATAAGAGTAAGTGCAACAGTTTTGGCATCTATGCATGGGAGTTTAAAAATGCAGCGCTAACTCAGCAAACCTATTTTTTTCATTTTCATCCTTCTTATCTTATTTTTAAGTTATTTTTCATGATATATTTTTTTCTTTTTTGTGTGTCTTCAACAAAATAGGGTGTAAAATGCAACGAAAGTGGTCCTTCCAACCGATAACGGGAGAGAAGATCACATTTTGAGGCCAATTCATGATCGTACACTGTTTTGCACAAGGGTCCTCAATAGAGTGCAACATATGGAAGATGGTGGAGAAGCTTTGTTGCAGACAACAATCTTGGGAAGGGTCAGCTGGTGTTCTTCGGTAGTGGGCGGCGAGATAGGGTGAAGTGTTTGTCTGATACTAGGCATGCAACTGCAAGTGTCGCCGTTGATTGCAACTAACTTTGTTTTATCGGAGGACGACGGGACAGGCAGGCAGTTGCATGTCTAACACTAGGCTTGCAACTGCAAGTGCCATCCTCGGGTGCAATTGCATCTCTACTCAACGACTGCAACTAACATTTGTTTTAGATGGCCGACGGGAGAGGGGGTAGTTGCATGTCCTTGACTAGGCATGCAACTTCAAGTGTCGCGCTTGACTGCAACTACATGTCTACCCACCCCGACTGCAACTAACCTTCTTGTTATGTTGGAGGGCGGCAGAAGCGGGGGCGCAGTTTCATGTTTGACACTAGGCACGTAACTTTTAAGTGTTGCCCCTACTTTAATTGCATGTCTACCCACCCGACTGCAACTGACCTTTTTTTATCGGTGGGCAGTGGTAGAGGGGCCTAGTTGCATGTGTGACAACTAGGCGTGCAATTGCAAGTGTCGCCCTCAACCGCAACTGCATGCCAACCCACTCGCTGCAATTGGCTTTTGTTTTTTTGGTGGGCGATGGGACACAGAGCATGCAATTGTGTGGGTCGGCCTCGACTACAACTAACCTTTGTTTTGTCGGAGGGCGGCGTGAGAGGGTGGATGGGGGTAGTTGCATGTGTGACACTAGGCATGCAACTGCAAGTGTCGCCCTCGACTGCAATTGCATGTCTACCCAAATGATTGGAATTGACCTTCGTTTTATCGGTGGGCACCGGGTGAGGGGTGCAGTTGCATGTCTCACACTAGGCATGCGACTGCAAGTGTCGTCCTCGTCTGCAACTGCATGTCTACTCAAACGACTGCAACTGACCTTTTTTTATGTCGGAGGACGGCGAGAGAGGGGGTCAGTTGCATGTATGACACTAGGTACGCAAATGCAAGGGTCACCCCCAACTGCACTTGCATGTCTACCCATCCACTGCAACTGGCCTTTGTTTCGTCGAAGGGCGATGGGAGAGGGGCGGTTGCATGTAACCCTTGATTGCAACTACATGTCTACTCAAATGACTGCAACTGACCTTTGTTTTGTTGGAGAGCGGCGGCGGGAGAAGGGGAGTTGCATGTTTGACACTAGACATGCAACTGCAAGTATCATCCTCAACTGCAACCGCGTGTCCACCATTCCGACTACAACTGACCTTTCGTTATGTTGCAGGGTGGCGGGAGAGGGAGGGGGTTAGTGGCATGTCTGACACTAGGCACACAACTGTAGTGTCGCCATCGACTGTAATTGCATGTCTACCTACCCAACCGACGTTTGGTTTCTTTTTTTTGACTTGCAATTGCAAGTCTCGCAACAACCACACAAGTGGTGTGGATCTTTTTTTTATTTTTATTTTAACATTTTTTTCTTACTAAAGGACTAGAAACCGTTTCATCGTTTTTGAATTAGAGTTTCTGTCATTTATCCCTTTCTCATTTTATTTTTTTGATTGTCCTTTTTTTCTACCACTTTCCTTGGTCTACACAAAAGAAATACCATCATTTACCCTTTCTCATTTTATTTTTCTAGCTCAAGCGTTCTATCACTTGTAGTTATTATTGGGTTTTCTTAGCTTGTGTGTCTATCAGTGTGTAATATTGTAACGTGACCATTTCTCTTTCTTTATTTGTCACGTGGGAGGGCATTTTCCTTTTCCAACCTAGGTCACGTGAGAGAAAACGCGTTTTTTTGTTTTCGAACAGGCACGGCCGTGACTCTCGCGAAAGCACAACCGTGCCTCTCGCGAAAGCAAAACCGTGACTCTCGCGAAAAAAACAGAAAACGTGTTTTTTTCCGTTTCCGAGAGGCACGGCCGTGAGTCTCGCGAAAGCATAACCGTGTCTCTCGCGGAAGCAAAACCGTGACTCTCGCGAAAGGAAAAAAACATAAAACGCGTTTTTTTTGTTTCGTAGAGCACGGCCGTGACTCTCGCTAAAGCACAACCGTGTCTCTTGTGGATGCAAAACCATGACTCTCGCGAAACAAAAAAAAAACAGAAAAACACGTATTTTTTTCGTTTCCGAGAGGCATGATCGTGACTCTTGCAAAAGCAAAACCGTGCCTCTCGCGGAAGCAAAACCGCGACTCTCGCAAAAGGAAAGAAAAAGAAAACGTGTTTTTTCGCCGGAAATTTTTTTTTGGAATTTTTTTTGATCGAAAAGCTAAAAAAGACCGGGGGAAAACTAAAACGTCGAAACAAGCCGAAAACGTGTGCGAAAAAACAAAATCCAGAGGAAGCGCCAGGAGCGCGACACATGGCGAATGGCTGAGAGCGCGCCAAGTGGCGCTGATCGTTGCGAGGCTCCCGAAGGAGCGCTCGTTAACTAGTTGCTCTCGCGATAAGACCAACGATCAAACAGGACGATCACACATGGATAATGTCATTGGAAAATACTATCTGACGCTAACTGCGTCAAACTGTCGAGGGTTCTCACAGGCGATCCCCCGAGCGCGAGAACTGGGCCGGCCCACTATCACATACCGAGGCAGTCGGCTTTGGGAACCTTCCAGAAGGTTCTCTGAACTGTTTTTTTTTGTTTTTTTACCGGTTGAACGGTTTTTTGTGATTGTTTCTTTCTCTTCTTTTTTTCGTTTTCCTGTTTCATTTCTTTTTTCTGTTTCTTTTTTCATTTCTTTGTTTTTGTTTTTTGTTTCTTTTTCAGGTTCATATTTTCTTGTTTGCCTTTTTTTTAAATCACAAGTTTAAAAAATGTTTAACATCTTCCAAAATTGTTCATTTTTTACATTTTTTCAAAAATAAAATTTTATTTATGTTTTAAAATATTGTTAATGTTTTTCAAAAAGTTCAGAATTTTCAAAATTGTTCACGTTTTCTGAAAAGTTCGAAGTTTTAAAATTTTGTTCAAGTTTTCCAAATATTGTTTGTGATTTTAAAATTTGTTCATGTTTTCAAAAAGTTTCAGAGTTTAAAAGAATTCATGTTTACAAAAATTGTTTGTCAACTTTTTGTTCTCATTTTTCAAAATTTGTTCAGCATATTTTTGTTATAAAAAATATTTGTTTAAGTTTTTTCCCTGTGTCTTTTCTTTTATTTGGCCTAATAGTTTTTCTTTTTCTTCCTTTGTTGAAAATTTCAAATATTTATTCAGAACTTTATAACTAGTTCTCCTTTTCGAAATTAGCTCCCAATTTATTTTAAAAAATAAAAAATCAAAAACGGTTCTCGTTATAAAATATTGTTAAGAATTTCAAAAAATGTCCATGTTTGACAAATTCTTTTTAGAAATTGCATAAAATGTTCTTGTTATCAAATTTTGTTCACAACTTCAAAAGCTTGTTCAGTAATTTCAAAAAAATGTTATCGTTTTCAAATTTTGGTCAGAATTTAAAAAAATATTTGTATTTCAAAATATCTTCTGAGAAATTTCATAAAATGTTCTTCTTTTCAAATTTTGTTCACACATTCAAAAAAAGTTTCTGTTTTGGAAAATGTTCGGTAGTTTTGAAAAAAGGTTCTCTTTTTCAAATTTTGTTCAGAATTTCATAACATGTTCATCTTTGAAAAAGTCTTTTTAGAAATTTCATAAAATGTTCTTGAAAAATGTCCGTGTCTTGAAAAAATTTGTTCACAATTATTAAAAATGTTCAGTAATTTCAAAAAAATGTTCTCGTTTTCAAATTTTGTTACGTTAATGCATTCAGAATATGTTCAGGAATTTCATAAAATGTTCTCTTTATGAAAAAATGTTCAGAGTTTTATTCATAAGATTTTCATGTTTCAGAAAATGTACAGGAATGTCAAACTATGTTCGCATTTCCAAAATTTGTTCACTATTACAGAAAAATGTCCGTGTTTAAAAAAATGTTTAGGAATTCTATATAATGTTTCTTTTTAAAAAATCACAATGTCAAAAAATATTCAATTTGTTTAGAAATTGTTCACATTTTAAGAAAACTGATGGGTTTCGCAAAAAATGTTTGTGTTTTTAAAAGTTTGTTATCAAATTTTGACAATGTTCGCTTTTCTAAATATATGTACTTCTATGACAAAGAGAACCATGTGTCAAAATTTCAACTTATGAAACCGTGTTGAAATAATTTTTGAACCCACATATGAACACAGTTAGGTAACTTCATACACATGCCGTCGGTGCAGCGTCCATTTTTTTTCATTGTACCAACTAACATATTTCCCTTTTTTATTCTCAAGGGTCCCAATGCAAGAATTTTTTTCAACTCAAAAGAACAGTACCATGAGGAAACTAATCTGTTGTTTCTTTAACATGGTTTCCTAGTGATACTTTCTTGCATTACGTTCAGTTGTAAAGAAGGTTTAAATCTGCAGAATAAGTTTGTAAAGAAGCTCAAACATTTATATACTTATTTCCATATAGTTTTTTTTTGTATGTTTCTTTTTCTGCTCCTGTACTGGTACTTTCTTGAACATTTGGATTTTTAAACAAGGTTCACTATCTTGGTGTCTTGGAACTCTTCTTTTACTATTGTTTCTCAAGCTTCACAAATAGAAACGAGATTGGCATTAGCTTTCTCTTTTATTGGAACTCTTCTTCTCACAAACAGTAGAAACAGAGAGAAACAGCAGAAGCAGTACATCGCGTGAAACAGTTTTCAAAGAACGAGAAAAACAGAGAAACGCATCCAAACAAAGAAACGGAGAAACCAGCGCATCGCGGCACAGTAAGCGCACAAACGAACTCTCCTGTGCGAACGCCCGACTAGTTGACGCAGAATGCGTAGCATAGGAACTCCCCACTAGACAATGTCCTATGCGCCAAATAGGTGTCGTCGTGTTTCCCATTTGACGCACTTTGCATCGAGAGCTCCTCCCAGTGCCTTAAGCGTCAGGGAGTGTAGTTGGCACTCACGCGCCCCTCTTTTATGGGCCGACCCAACAAACTGCTGAAAAAGCAAATTGACGAAGGAGAAATGCAACGTTTATTAGGGAGGATCGGGACTGGAACTGCTGACTCCCAAGTGAATGACAGTAAGCGTTAACCACTAGACCAACCTCTGTTTGCTTACTTTTTCATGAAACCTGAACTATTTGACCTTTCATTTAGTACAAACATTAAACATGTACTAATATTGTATACCTAGTATAAACTATTTGAATAAATAAAATTGAAAATTGAAAAAGTATTCACATAAACCATGAATGAAAAGCAATGTTCACAAAAATGGAAAAAGTCCATCGAATTCAAAAAAAGTTCATTGAATTTATTGAAAAAAGTCGTTGAATTTGAAAATAGTTCATACAATTTAAAAAAGGTTAATCAAATCTCAAAAAAAGTTCATCGAATTCAAAAAACTTCATTGATTTTTTTTTAAACGTCAAATTTGAAAAAAAATCAAAAAATTTCAAAAACGGTTCATCAAATTTTAAAAAATTTCAAAAAAGTTCATCAAATTTCAAAAAAGTTGATCGAATTTAAAAAAAATCATCTAATTTTAAAAAAGTTCTTCAAACCTGAAAAAAGTTCATAAATTTAGAAAAAAAGGTTCACAAATTTTACGAAACCGCGCACGGAAAAATAGAAAGAGATGAGAAAAAAAGAATAAGCGGAATTGAAGAACGAAATAAAGGAAGGGAAAACAAACTAGTTTCACACAAGCAGGTGAAGTCCTGGTGGTTATCACCGAGCACTCCGAACAAAAGGGTTTGTGGGTTCGAACCCTGTGGCTGCTCAAATTTTAGCCGTTTCCAACAGGAAAAAGCCAGAAATGGGGCGGCCCAAAAACGCGACGGGAGGAGATGGGGTTATGCGCCCGGTTGTTGGAAGCACTGTATCGGGCGCAGAAGGCGTCAAATAGGATTTCGCCTTCGCATCAAAACGTTGTTGAAACACACACAGGCAAGGGGATGTAACTGGGCTAGCCCATTTGATAAGCAGCATAGCACATTATTCCCGTTTTGTGAACTTTTTAGAAGGTTCTAGTCCAGCGGGGTTCCTATACGGCACGTAGGTCGCCCGCTGGCGAGTTGGCACGTACCCCCCCCCCCCCCCCCCCCGCTGAGCGTCCGCAGCTTTTTGGGCCGGCCCATATAGGGATTCCTCCCCACCAGTTTTGGGAAGGTTCTAGAACCTTCCCAGAACCGGTTTTTTCTTGTTTCTTTTTACCGCTTTTTTATTTTGTATTTCCTTTTTATTTGAACCTTTTCTGAATAATATTTTTCTTTTTCTCTTTTCTTTAATGTTCTGTTTTCTCTTTTTCTGAAATCATGAACATTTTTTTAAATCGTGAATATTTTTCTTTTTCTCTTTTCTTTAATGTTCTGTTTCTCTTTTTTTGAAATCATGAACATTTTTTTGAAATTGCGAATATTTTTTTGAAATCGTGAACATTTTTCTTTTTCTCTTTCCTTTAATGTTCTGTTTCTCATTTTTCTGAAATCATGAACATTTGTTTGAAATCGTGAACATTTTTTTAAATCGTGAACATTTCTTTGAAATTGTGAACATTTTTCTTTTTCTCGTTTCTTTAATGTTCTATTTCTCTTTTTTTGAAATCATGACATTTGTTTTTGAAATCGTGAACATTTTTTCTGAAATCTTGAACAGTTTTTGAAATCATGAACAATTTTTTGAAATTGTGAACATGTTTTAAAATTATAACCATTTTTTGAATAGACGAACATTATTTTTGAAATTGCGAACATTTCTTGAATCCTTGAGAATTTATCATTTCCTGAAAAAAATTAAAATTGTAAACAATTTTTGAATTCAAGAATAATTGGACAATCCGTAACTTTTTCGGAAATATTAATTATTTTTAAAAACAAAAAAAGCTGAAAACAGAAAAAAGGCTAAAAAACAAGGGGCTTCCCACCCCGCACATGGGCCGGCACATGAGGGCGCGCGGGGGAGCAGAGAGAGGGTTCGCGCTCCCGTGGCTGCAGGCGCGTACTGCCCTGTATAGGCGCTCCTCTAGTTCAGTTTAAACTGTTTTAGGCACATACCACTAAAAAACTCTACGGGGACATTTTAGAACGTTTTTTATTTCTATTTACGGATTCTTTTGTGTTTTTTTCTCATATCTTCAGAAATTTCAGATATTGTTTCGAAATTCTGAAAAATGTTCGAATGACAAAAAATGAAATAAAAAATATGTCCTGTTTTAACAAAAACATTCACTTTTCAAAAAATGTTTAGAATTTCAAGAAAATGTCATTTTTAAAAAATATGTTCATCATGTATAAAATGTTCATGTTTTCACAAATATAATTAAATTTCCAGTAATATTTTAGAATTCCAAAATATGTTTGTGTTGCCATGAAAATTAATATTTCAAAAAAGTTCATGGTTTCAAAAAGTTTTTGCAATTGTTTTAAAAAGATTTTCAACAAATGTTTAAAATTTAAACAATTATTTGCCTTTTATAGAAATATTTATTATTTAGAAAAAACACACAAAAGAACTGATCGCTGTAGTACATCGGTTCGATGTAGTACCTGTCATTACAGTATATATTCTCTCTACTGTACAACGACTTGATAAAATACATTCGGCTCGCTAGATTACCTAATTCTCCTCACCCGTTTGCGGACGCATCCAAATGCCCCCCTGTGCGGCAACCCTTCTGTTCAATGCAAAGAGCGTCAAATAGGAGGTCCGGATGTCATTCGACTGAGACATAGCGAAGTCTCATTCGACTGACTTCTAGACGGGCCGAAACTCTCTGCATTTCTTGGTGGAGTAAGTACACCATAGAAACAAACAATTAATAACCCTTCCATGAACAATTTTCTTTAATAATCCTATTCTGAAGATGTAGGGAAACCAGAAGAATACAGCCGATCCTCGTGGTAGCAAAGCAGAAGCATTCATTTGGAGAACTAAAATAGCATATGATTTGGGCTGTCGAAACAAATGGATCTGCAGGTCTACAGAGATTCACATATCGACACAAACAGCTAGGCATAGATCGATCAATCTGTCAGGCAACACAGCCGATCCTCGTACCGGCGGCCGCGGCGGTGAAGAAGTCGACGGGCTGGCAGGACACCTCGACGTCGTACGGGCGGGAGTAGGCCAGCCCGACCTTTGAACCGGACTTGGGCCCTCAGCAGCACGCTCATGGGAGGCGCCCGCTGGGCCCGGCCGCCATTGTTGCCGCCGGAGTTACCTACCACGAAACTCTGGTCGAAGAAGGCCGACGCCCGGAAGCAGCTCGAGCTCGCCGGCGGCTGGAGGAGCGGCATGGCGTGGTGGACCACCGTCTGCACCGACGCGGCAGCCCCGTGGCTCGCGCTGTACACCCGCAGCCGAGCCGTGAGGGAGCTGTACTCCACCCCCGCGCGGCGGCTCGGGTTGGCGGCGTCCACGGTGAAGTTTAGGATCAACACCGGCGCGCCCTGGAGGCTGGAGCTGGTTGGTGGAGGTGGCGGTCACGGAGAAGACGATGCGCGCGGGGCTGAGGATGACGGAGGTCACGACGGCCACGGCGCTCACGGCGAGGGTCACGGCGATGGCCGCCAGGATGTAGTGCTTCGGGCCCCACACGCCATCAGTGAACTTCCCAGTGCTGGTCGCCATGGACAATAAACTCCTAGCTAGAAGCTGTCGATATGGATATGGACTTTGTATGGTGCATGCGCAGAAGTCAGGAACTCAAGATGGTAACGGGGTGAAACGGGGCCGGGTATTGCCATGTGATCCCGATCCGTTGTCGGGCCGGGGTTTTGCACGCGGGGATCCAGGTCCCAGCCCTGTCCCTGTGAGCTGCTCCAGCACAACGCACAGCAGAGCGGAGTAATTTCCCCCGCTGCGATCACCGTCCCGTGGTCCAGCCGGCCAGCGGCAAGAGCTCAGAACAACCATCTACTCTACGGTGCTAGAAAATGAGCAACACGAGCACATCAAGTCTCAAACATTCCACAACATCATAACCTGTTGATGAGCATAGTACTACATTGCAGCTTAAAAAACACACACGGATGAAGTAAATGAGCACAGAAACGTATATTCCATGCATAGCACTCAAACAACGAATCAACACTTTGTAGAAGCTTGCAAATACATCCACTTGACGAGTGCATCAATGAGCTGATGATGTGTTGTAAGATTGTAAACCCTCCCGCGCATTCATGTATTTCCGTGTTCGATTAGTTTTGCTCAAATTTCATATGGAGTTTCACTCAAAAAACACTTATCGAGAAGGTTGTGAGATTGTGGAGTGTGTCTCCGCACGACTTGTGCGGGGTGGGCGAGAAAATGCTCGTGAGGCCATGGAGTCGCGAGCCGCATCCACTCGTTTCATTTTAGATGTGTTTGCCAATTTCTAGTTGACATAAACCCAATTTGTTAATAAATAAATTGCAATGGAATATCCTCTTTATGTCTCAACTTCTTCGATTATGATTAACCCGATCCCGAGCCCATGACAACACGGAAGCGGCGCGGCCCAGGTATATGCATGCAATGATGTAGATATAGCGACATTGGGTGAATACTAGACAAGATTCAAGTCGGAGCCGGTGGCGATATAGAAGCAACATCACATGTGGAGATGAGATGGGATTCGAGCCAAAGCCAGTGGCAAAGCAAACATGATGTTGCAAGCAAATGCGAGTTAGGGTGGGCTAGGATTGTGTGGGGTTTTAAGCAAAACCTTGAGCTTACGTTTGCCTTCCAGAACATAGAATCAAGACAAGATAGAGGGTTGGGGAAGGCAGAGGAAGGGTTAGCGTTGGGTGTGATCCTAGCCATCAATTTGAATCTCGTGTTGGTGTAAGAAATCTAGTTGATGGCCAATTTGTTTTCCGACCAAGTCTTGACAGAGGATACCATCGATTTTTTTTCCTATGTCTCACATTATTTTCAAAATGCAAGATTCGTTTAAATGGGAAGTCCGTTATACCAATCGTTTGCATCATTGTGTTTCTCATGGCAATATATTGAAAAATCATATCACAAGTCTATATGTTTCAATTAACCTTTTTTTGGCGTCATATTTTCCTTGACAAATATATGCTAGGATGGTGAGCATCTTCCATGAGCTGAGCACATACTTGCGCATGAACCGCTTCGTCTTGACACGCCACCGCCGGTCGCAGGTCCAGCACCTTTGAGTGCTTCACCGACCAGCTCATGCCGTCCAGGTCTAGCATTCGATTCTAGGTAAACTAGTTTCTTCTTTCTCTTTTTTGCTTTCACATTCGACTCTAAGCTGCATGAGAAGTGTTCGACGATATGCATAACTCAAAAATAAGTTTTACTCTCCTAGGAGATCAGCTAGAGATGTTCTTATACATGTGCGCGCATAATTAAATCGCTCGCCGAGAGCAAATTATCTATAAGTAGATACCGGAAGTGGTTCCCATTCACGAAGACGTGCGCAGTGGTAGCTAGCTAATTGATGCATGCTACGTGTGCAACTCTAACAACTGTAGCTTAGCCAGTAGTGCCACTTGTACGCGCACATCCAGAGTTCCAGACCGATGCAAATGGCAGCCACCGAGCAGAGCAAGACGGCGACCAGGACGTTCGGATGGCTGTACGTGGCGCGGTGGGCGGTGGCGTCCGTGGTGACCGTGCTGGCCGTGGCGGTGATCGTTCGGGCCGTGGTGGTGATGCTCCACCCCGAGAAGCTGCAGCTGAAGCTCGCCGGCGGCCGCGTGGCAGTCGACTGGATCCCGTCGATGCCGCCGCCGGGCAATGTCGTGGCGCTGAACTTCGTCCTCAGGGCCAACAACCCCAGCGGGCGCGCCTCCGTCGAGTACACCAACGTCACCGTCCGGCTCACGGACGTCACGAGCGCGTCGTCGCCGTCGCCGACGAAGATCGCCGAGTTCGACCTGTCGCAGTCCATCCCCGTGCTGCAGCGGACGGCGCACGAGGCGATGGTGAGGGTGACGATGACGCCGGGCGAGGACGTTCCGATGCGGTACGTGCGGGCGCTCTTCGAGGGGCGCAGCGTCGACGGCGTGGAGATGATGCTGCGCGGGGTGTTCCACAGCCACGTAGCGATGGCCAGCGGGGACTACGTCACCACCAGCGACCTGGCCACGTACTACTGCTGGCCGGTGACCATCGCCGTCGGTGGCTCGTCCTCCTCGTCGTCGCCGGACTACGCCAGCGTCGTCGTCACCGACGCGCCGTGCCTGGACAAGTCGGAGGCCCCGGCCATCGTGTGAACTGAGGCCAGCTCCGCTCCAACGGTAGTAGCTACGTGATGCCATCCGTTGCCTCCCCCATGGATCAACCAAGCTATGCCTACCGATCCATCTAGCTACCTGCAATCTACTGTATTTACTAAATTAGTGTACGGTAGAATCGATTGATAAGGCATGGATGGCGATTGATCGTCGACCATTGTTGCTGCTTGTATGCCTGTCAGTGTGACTTTAATTTGAGACAGCACGTACTCCTTGCAGTTAATTGTGCATGTGTCACGACTGACGACGAGCGGCACTGCGGCAGCAGCCCGACCTACCGAGTCTTTCGCCGTGGCAGGTTTAACATTTACTACACGCGACGCTAGTTGTCTTGGTACGTATGGCTAGACTAGCTATCTAAGGTACGTGTAGTATGAGAGCGGCGATGGCGCGGACGGGCTCGCGCGCTCCTGCTATCTGGCAAGGACGGAGCGGCGACGCGTGGCGTATAGTATTAAATGCAATCGTATGTACAAATCCTCGTTACGTACGTTCGCAAGCGAGTTGCCGAAACGGTGCCGTCGAGCCTAACGGGGGAGAATCGGTACACGATATTATCGTTCCGTTGGTACAGATGGGTTGAGACTGCTCACGTTACAATTCCGTCTCGTGCGTCCGTTACATAAACGCCTCGTGCCGGATGCGTGGGTGAATACTATAATGTGGGCCACCGTCATCCGTCCGGCTCTCAAAAGTAAAAGCAGATCTATCTTCTCCCCTGGGGCGGTGGCGATAGCGAGAAGCTCATGGCTATGGAGGTCGCGACCGCCGGAGAGGAGGAAATCGATTTCTTGTCAGGTAAACCTTGCCGCTCCCACTTTATGTTCTCTGTGGTAGGATAAATCAATTCCTTACTTTCATACTCGTCCCGCTTGAAATAGATTTCCACTGCCGGATCTGCCCGGAGCAGAGCCGCTGTTGAAACATGGTGCGAACCAAGCGCCAGTGTGCGGGCCTGCTGAATCCAGCATTGCAGAAGCGGGAGATGCCATAGTAGCCATGGAAACGGATCTGAACAGCACTTGCGAAGCAGTAGCGCTGTCTGCAGCAGCTTCAGAGCAGTCTACAGGGAAAGACAACCCTGAAGCCCCTGGCTGGACGAAGAGGTACATCTGCACGACATTGGGTTTATTGCGTTTGATGTGTGTACTATTTGTTGCTCCATGTGCATGTCGTGTGCTAAAACAGCTAAGTGAACAAAAATTCTGAAAATATACATCTCTATACATGCAGAATCCGGGTTGGGCATGTACCTGACGAAAGACCCCCATGTGCTGCTAGGATGAGTGCGCTGGAACTAACACTGCAAAGCTATGCAGAAAACAAAACTGAAACGGTCATAGTTCCTGCCGTGGGAAGGAACTTTGATACACTGGGTGAAGCTTATGATTACTACAATCTATATTCATGGGAGGTTGGGTTTGGAGTAAGATATGGCAAAAGCAGGCTAAATGTTGAAAGAACCAAATGCATGCAGGAGATAGTTTGTGGATGTTCGGTGAGTAGTCATTTACTGTCTCGTATCACTGCCTATGAGTGAAGATGTTATTGACAATCACTGTGCTGTACATTTTTTTTAACATTTTCAGGGAATACCAAAGAAGGATAACAAACGTACATGCCGATGTAGATGCCCTGCTATGATACGGCTGCTACGTTCAGCCGATAATGGCTGGTATATAAATGAGTACAGGACAGATCACAACCATGTTCTCACTGAAAGATGTGGTGAGAAAGTTTACTGGCCTTCACACAAGCATATTGATATATACACACGTGATGTGATTAAACAACTCCGTGAAAACAACATTAGCGTTGGCAAAGTTTACAATATAATCGGAAGTTTCTTCGGTTCAATGAGCAATGTACCATTCAACAAAAGAGCTCTCCGAGGGTTGTGTGGCAAGATCAGTCGTGAACAAGCTGATAATGATGTGAAGAAGACAATGGATGTTTTTGCAGAATTAGGAGCAAAAGATTCTGGGTTGTACTACAGAGTACAACCTGACGAAGAAAGCCGCATACGCAATCTGTTATGGTCAACTGGTGCCAGAAGAGCACAGTACTACTACTTTGGAGATGCAATAACCTTTGATACAACTTACCGTACAAACATGTATGACATGCCATTTGGGCAGTTCGTTGGAGTCAACAATCACTTCCAGAGTGTGATCTTTGGTGGTGTGCTCATAGGGACGAGACAGAGGAAAGTTTCCAGTGGGTGTTTGCTGAATTCATCCGCATGATGGGTGGGAAGCATCCACAAACAATACTAACTGGTGAGGAATGGAATAAGATATTTTGCTTAATCTCTTGTATTGTAGAACACTGTGGTATCACTGTACTGACATAATATGATGACTTCCGATTTTTCTTGTAGACCAATGCAGAGCAATGGAATTAGCTATTGAGAAAGTTATGCCTGACACAACACACCGATGGTGCAAATGGCATGTGCTCAAAAAAGCAAAGGAATATCTTGGATCATATTACACGAAGCGCAGCAAATTCAAGTCAGATTTCCACAAAATAGTACAACACATGTTGACAGTAGACGAACTTGAATCGGCATGGGAGCAGATGATTGAAACATATGGTCTGCAGAAGAACAATTATCTCACCCAGATATATGAGACAAGAGAGAAATGGGCGAAGCCATATTTCCATGGCAAGTTTTGTGCTAAGATGAACAGTACGCAGCGCAGTGAAAGTGCCAACCACATGTTGAAGACTTATGTTCCAGCTAGTTGTCCAATGCATCTATTTGTTCGTCAGTACATGCGGCTTCTTTTTGATAGAGAGGCAAGTGAGAACTATGAAGAGAGGAGGACAAAAATAGTAAGTTTTTCAGAAATTGTTACTCGGATTTTGTTAGTGGGTGATGTCATGTCATCTTCATAATACAATGTCTGCTTTTTCAGGTGTCCCCTGTAATGAGAATGAACACACCCTTGGAGCATCATGCCAGCAAGGTGTACACTCGAGCTATATTTGACATGTTTGGCCAAATCACATATGAAGCATCACAGTACAGAGTTGAAGAAGTTGAAAAAGGTAAAACATGCTTTGTCAGACGATACCATCCAGAAAAACATGAAATGTGGTGCAGGATTCTATATAAGGTAGAATTGGTTGATGATGGACCACAAGTGTTATGTGAATGCGGCAATTTCGAGCACACTGGCCTGCTCTGCTGCCATGCTGTCAAGGTAATACCCTGCCCCATCCTGCTGATAAAATATCTGCAAAGTTCTCTTTTGAAAGCCTGCATGATGAAACACCACCTATGTGTGACAGGTACTGGATTTCATCGGCATAGATCACATACCAGAGAAGCATATTCTCAAACGTTGGACGAAAGATGCACGAGATATACTGCCAGCCCATCTCTCATACCTTCAGAAGGATAGCATTTCTGTAAAGTCAGTAACATTCAGACATTCAAATCTCTACAACCATGCACTTGAAGTCGTGAGGTTAGGGGATGCAAATCCAGAAGCATATGGGATTGCAATGGAAATGCTCAAGATAACAATGGATAAGCTAACTCCTGTAGCTGCTGTCCGTGATGGCATGGGATTGGAGGACAGAACTCAGCGGATGCAACTTAAAGACAAAGAAGCCGTTCCAGCAATCGCATACACGAACGGCAATACAAGTGATGCAGAACGCAGTGCTATCGGTGATTTTGTAGGGTTGAAAGCACGAGAGCGTAAAAGGAAAGCCGGACGACCTACCAACAGCAGAGATAAACCTCCATACGATGATCGGGGTGACAAAAGCAAAAGGTTAAAACAATGCAAACCTGGTGAAGATGTTGACAAGTGCGGCACGAGCAAGCGCACTCGTTTCTGCAGCATATGCCGCGAACCTGGACATAAGAGCACAACTTGTCCGCAGAGAGGTGATCTTCCTCAGAAGGAAAGGGAGGAGGCAAAATGCTCAAATTGTGGCGTCGGTGGCCATAGGAGAAACACCTGCAACAAGCCAAAAGTTGTTCTCCATATTGCTGCCAACACTGATATAGACGCAAATAGAATTAGTGCTTTGGTTTGAACTCATGGGATCCACGATGTTGAGGGCTTTGCAGCCAATAGATGATAACTCTCTGTAATAAGACACAGCATTTGTCGCTGTGTGCCACAAATCTTCGAACTTATTGTGGACTGAACAAGTTTTGTGCTCTGTATTTTCAGAATGGAAGTTTATTTTTCTGTAAGTTTATTCTCCCGATTGTATATATTAACTTCTACCTTAGTACTCGCATGCAACATTAACATCCTATCACTGGCGTGGATGCCAGCTGTGAACACATACCCTGATATGTGCGCTGAGCACGAACCGCCCGCCGTTTGAATTTTATACAGAACGAGCGCGCTCGGGGAACCACGCTGTACTTAAAGACCGATACCTTGCCTCTGGTCCAGCACTCCCGTCTTTCACACCAACCTCCACCACTTGCCACCCTAATCCCCCAAGCCCTCTACATCCTGCTGCTTGTGAGCAAGGTGTGCTAAAAGCAAATCGGTGTGTGCGTACAGCATACGAGTTTAGATATGTCTGCAGCTCTATCGAGCGCACAATTTGATGCGCAGGTGTCGTCAAGATCTGCTTCGGTCGGCATTCGATTGGTCGACAAGCGAGGTCAGTTGAGCGGCAGTGATCCGCATCATGATGTTCTCTCCCGCAGCTCCTCTTTGATCGCGGTATGTACATATGATCTTTGTTGTTTCTGGTCTGTTCTTCCCCTTTCGCATGTTCTAGCAGTAATAATGCAGATCTAAAAAAGTTTTGGCTTCTGCATGTAGGAATCAGTTCATGGCAGGGCTGATGGCGTCTCAATGGCGGATGGAGATCAGACAGAAGAACCTAAAGTCAAATCTCGTCTTTCAGCGGTCGAGGGGATGGCTACATATGATCAGAAGAACATATTTTAGCTGGCGGTGACGACCCCACAAGCACGAGCAGCTGCTGCGAGTCAACTACCAGATTCGTCCGTGGATCCAGTACGGACGACGACGATGGCGCTACACCAGCTAAGCGGGCATGCCTGCACGAATGAAAAACCTACGGGTTTTCTTAACATCTGCTAAGATGGTAGAAAGCGTAGATGAGATTAGCCGGTCAACTAAAATAAGACTCTTTCCGTTTCCCCCTTTAGCGCTGTATTAGGCAAATCCGAGCATGGGGGTGGTATTGAGTTAGATTTGTATTGAAAGCTAACTGTATCTCCCACCACGGCTAGGTGGATTGTATGGTATCTAGTTGACGAAGTTGACCGTCTGTGCAACTTTGGATCTAGATTCTGTTTCACTCTGTCGTAAATTATGAGTAATTTGTTTAAATGGGCGTAATTATTTTGTTTCATAATAGCTATGGCACGTGTAAATGCATATCCATTGGATGTGGACTTTTGTCTTTTCTTTTCTTTCATAATAGCTATGGCTACGGGTTTTCTTTGATATGCACGTGTAAATGCATATCCAACATTATTAATTCAGGCACAAGACATGGATGAAGGACACTATGATCTTGTGGAATAGATTTATAAGCGTACCCATGATTGTCTAGAAAGAGCTACAACAACAAGACTACGATTGTAGCGACCAGACCTCAAACAGTCTATGCTGCTGTGCACCAGTGTCATCCCTGGATCAGTAATGCTGACACGCACAGTACAAATGGAGGATTTATAACAGAGTAGAAATCACACACTTATTACATCGAATATCTCAAAGAGAAATAAGTATGATAAATATGGCTTAAGGCCATCTGAATACGATAACAGCGGAAGGCTTGGAAGGTAAGTGAGTCCATCAACTCCAACGGCATCACTGAGTACAAGACCACGACCTAAGGCACCTTACTCGTCGTCTGAAAAGTCTGCAACATGAAACGTTGCAGCCCGAAAACGGGTCAGCACATGGTATATGCTGGCAATGTAACACATAGAGAGTAATGAACATAATAATGCTATACTACATGCATGTATGGCTGGTGGAAAGCTCTATGGTTACAGTTTTGCGAAAAGCCAATTTTTCCTTACTGCAAAGGAATAAATTTTATTTAACTATCATGGTGGTTGTTAAACATTGAGAATGGTTGACAGCATTCTCAATCCCAATTAAGTATCATCATTAACCCATCAAAATTAATTAAAGTAACATGATGATGAGATTCATATG
This sequence comes from Triticum aestivum, assembly GCF_018294505.1. Classification (NCBI taxonomy): domain Eukaryota; kingdom Viridiplantae; phylum Streptophyta; class Magnoliopsida; order Poales; family Poaceae; genus Triticum; species Triticum aestivum. Next base: position 129,412,389 of record NC_057814.1, on the reverse strand, counting down.
AAAATCCAAGTACTAGATACTCAAGTTGTCCATAACCGGGGACACGGCTAACCATGATTAGTTTATACACTCTGCAGAGGTTTGTGCACTTTTCCCACAAGACTCGATCGCCTCCGCTTGATTCTCGCACTACATAATGTTTGAGAAACGGATGACCGAGACACAGTCTTTCAGAAGTGTTTGCACCTTACGATGTGATAGACCGTACCACCTACATCCCCTACATCTGCTAGTCTACCACTGTAAGAGTTCACACAACTTAATCAACTATGCTAGAGCCCATAATAGCTTGCGGCTGCACACGGAAGTTTCTAGCATGAATAATCTCATGATCCCTTTGAACCTGGGTGGCGGTCCAAAAGAAAAACAGGCAATCCTGGAATACCCAGGTACCTCAATCCACCCAGATGTGAGTTTTAGTTGCCACCTTAAGTAAACCATTAATTAACAATCTCACATCTGACATGAATATTTCTCAAACCCAATCCACGTCTACGAGCATAGCATGGCAATATAAGCAAACGTAGAAGTAACTCCCAAGGGTTTGATAAATAAACAGGTAATAGGTACTACCTCAACTACTTCCCAATACCCACAATTTAATTAGATCCTAATCATTCAATGTTTGAGGATTGATCTAATGCAATAAAACTGGGTATGGAAAAGCATGATCAAAGTGTTACTTGCCTTGCTGATGATCCGCGAAACCTAGAGATTCGAAGTAACAAGCGGCGCACTCCGGGTACTCTATCGCAACAAACAAGCAAACAATAAGTACTCATCTAATGCACAGGTAAAACTCGAATAAAATATCCAACCAGAAAGTTCAACTTAAGAACTCCGGTTTGCAAAAAGAATCAAATCGAACGAAGCAACGAAAGTCAAACGGCGAAAGAAACAAGCTTCGTTTACTAATCTGGATCTAGGTCAAATTTTACAGTAGCAAAAACTTGTTTGAGTAGGTTAAACGGAAAGAGAATTTCGAGACGAAACTCTAGGCGCTTGAATCGCCTGATTCCGATAAACGAGCGAAAAGTTAAACGAAAACGAAGATCTGATCGAAAATCGAGATCTGGAATAATCGCGGAAAAATCCGACGAAAAGAAAACTGACGAACGGTTAAACGAACGAACGTTCGTTAACAGCGAAAATCCGACGAACACGTTCGTTAAAACGAACGGGTCGGTGAACGTTCACTAAGTAATAAAACCGAAAAAAAACGATCTAAAAAAACGAAAACTAGGGTTTAGAAAAAAAATAAACCGAATGGTTTTTTTTAGAAAACCGGCAAGGCGGCGGCGGCTCGGTACCTCGTCGGGACGGGCTCCGGCGGGACTCCGGCGGGGCGGCGGCGAGGCTCGGGCGGGGCTCGGGCTCGGCTGCGGGGCGGCGGGCGGCGGCGGCGCGACTGCGGGGCAACGGGCGAGCGGCGGCGGGTGCGGGCTGGGGCGGCGGCGGGGTGAGGAGAAGGAGGCGGGGTGGGGGGGTATTTAAGAGGGGGAGGGGGTGGCGTGGAGGAGGGGGCAAGGCGGCGGCGGGGGCCTGTCCGAGCCGGACTCCGGCGGCGGCAGGGCGTGCGCGCGAGGGAGACGACGCGGGTGGGGCCGGCTGGCTCGGCTGGGCCTTGGCCCGGTCGGGCGCGGGTTTTTTTTCTTTAAAACATTCCGCCGAATCTAAAAAAAATCGCAGAAAAACAAATAAAAATCCAAAAATGGTAAAACAAATTTTCCCCGTCTAATAAAAATAATTAGAACAAGGTGAACATTTTTCTTGGCCAAAAATGCAGTTTTGAAAACGTGCAATTTTTTTAATGCAAGTAAAATTGCAAATAAAATCCAGATAAAGTCCAATATATGATTTTAATATTTTTCCTCCAATATTTCAATTGCTTTGGAGAAGTCATATTTTCTCCTCTCATTTATTTTAATGTGAAATATTTTTTGGAGAGAAAATAATTAAAACAAAAAATCCTCGTTTTATTATTTGATAAAAATCAAATATGAAAAATCGGGAAAATCCCCAACTCTCTCCGAGGGTCCTTGAGTTGCTTAGGATTTATCGAGGATTTGCCAAAATGCGATAAAATATGCTATGCAATGATGATCTAATGTATAACATTCCAAATTGGAAATTTGGGATGTTACAAACCTACCCCCCTTAAGATGAATCTCGCCCTCGAGATTCGGGTTGGCTAGAAAATAGGTGAGAGTGGTCCTTCCGTAGATCTTCCTCTCGCTCCCAGGTGGCTTCATCTTCCGTATGGTGACTCCATTGGACTTTGCAAAACTTGATAACCTTACTGCGGGTAACTCGGCTGGCATACTCAAGAATCTTAACTGGTTTCTCCACATAGGTCAAATCACTTTCCAGCTGAATCACTTCCATTGGCACTGTATCTCTCAGTGGTATCTCAGCCATCTCTGCGTGACACTTCTTCAACTGGGAAACGTGAAATACGTCATGAACTCCGGACAATCCTTCGGGCAATTCCAGCTTGTAGGCAACTTCTCCCATACGTTCCGAAACTCTGTATGGTCCGATAAAACGAGGCGCTAACTTTCCCTTAACTCCAAAACGCTTCACTCCTCGAAGTGGCGATACTCGCAGATAAACTCTGTCCCCGACTTCGTGAACTGTCTCCTTACGTTTAGAATCCGCATAACTCTTCTGCCTGGACTGGGCTACCTTGAGCCTATCGCGAATCAACCTCACTTTCTGTTCAGACTCCTTAATCAAATCTGGTCCAAACAACTGACGGTCCCCAACTTCGTCCCATAACAATGGTGTTCTACACCTCCTTTCGTACAAAGCTTCGAAAGGGGCCATCTTCAAACTCGTCTGATAACTGTTGTTGTAAGAAAACTCTGCATATGGCAAATTTTCGTCCCAACTAGATCCATAATCTAGTGCACAAGCTCTCAACATGTCTTCCAAAATCTGATTGACTCTCTCGGTCTGTCCATCTGTCTGTGGGTGAAAGGCTATACTAAATTCTAGCCTGGTTCCCAAAGTCTCATGTAACTGCTTCCAAAACTTTCAGGTAAACTGGGTTCCTCTGTCTGATACAATGGTCCTTGGAACTCCATGCAAACATACTATCCTGGTCATGTATATCTTTGCCAACTTAGCACTGGTGTAAGTGGTCTTCACTGGAATGAAATGAGCTACTTTCGTCAAACGGTCGACTACAACCCATATTGAGTCATAGCCTGAACGAGTCCTGGGCAATCCCGTGATAAAATCCATGCCTATTTTATCCCACTTCCATTCGGGTATCGGCAATGGTTGTAGCAATCCCGCTAGCTTCTGATGTTCTGCCTTCACTCTCTGACATACATCACAAACTGCTACATACTCCGCAATATCCTTCTTCATTCCGGTCCACCAGAAAGTATCCTTCAAATCCAAATACATCTTGGTATTTCCTGGGTGAATCGAATACGTTGAATCATGGGCCTCTTGCAAAATCAACTTCCTGATCTCCGGATCATTGGGCACGTAAACGCGGTCCTCAAACCATAAGGTATCATGCTCATCCTCATGAAATCCCTTGGCTTTTCCTTTGCTCATCTTTTCCTTTATCTCGTTAATTTCCTTGTCTGTCTTCTGAGCTTCTCTGATCTTTTCCATCAAGGTAGACTGAATCTCCAATGTCGCTAAATAGCCTCTTGGAACTATCTCCAAACGTAGCTCGCGAAGATCCTCGGCTAACTCCTGGGGTAACTCTCCTGTCATGAGCGTGTTGATATGACTCTTGCGGCTCAAAGCATCTGCTACTACGTTAGCCTTCCCTGGATGATAATGCAATCTCATATCATAGTCCTTAATAAGCTCCAACCATCTCCTTTGCCTGAGATTTAACTCCTTCTGCGTGAAAATGTACTTCAAACTCTTGTGATCCGTGTACACCTCACAATGGTTTCCGATGAGAAAATGTCTCCATGTCTTCAACGCATGCACTACGGCTGCTAATTCCAAATCATGCGTGGCATAATTCTTCTCATGGGGTTTAAGTTGGCGTGAAGCATATGAAACAACTCTTCCTTCCTGCATAAGCACTGCTCCAAGTCCTCGACGAGAAGCGTCGCAATAAACTTCATAATCCTTGCGTTGATCTGGCAGAATCAACAATGGTGATGTAACCAATCGTTTCTTCAACTCTTGGAAACTAGCTTCACATTCCTCAGTCCAATTGAACTTGGTGTCCTTCTTCAATAGCTCAGTCATGGGCTTTGCAATCTTCGAGAAATTCTCGATGAACCTCTGGTAGTATCTTGCGAGTCCAAGAAAACTCTGGATCTCTCCAACTGACGTGGGTGATTCCCAACTTGTTACCGTGTCAACTTTGGCGGGGTCTACTGCTATTCCTTCTCCGGATATAACATGTCCGAGGAATCCAACTTCCTTCAGCCAAAATTCACATTTGCTGAACTTGGCGTATAACTGATGTTCTCTGAGCTTCTCAAGTACCAAACGCAAATGCTCCTTATGCTCTTCTTCATTTTTGGAATAGACTAAAATATCGTCAATGAACACCACGACGAACTTATCCAAAAACTCCATAAACACTTTGTTCATCAGGTTCATGAAATAGGCAGGTGCGTTAGTCAGACCAAATGACATAACGGTATACTCATATAGCCCATATCTGGTGGTAAAAGCCGTCTTAGGTATATCCTGCTGTCGAATCTTTAACTGATGGTATCCTGATCATAGATCGATCTTGGAAAATACCTTAGCTCCTTGTAAACGGTCAAACAAATCATTGATCATCGGCAGTGGGTACTTGTTTTTGATGGTTACTTCATTCAATCCACGGTAATCAACAACCATCCTCAACGATCCATCTTTCTTCTCCACTAGAAGTACGGGCGATCCCCAAGGTGAAGAACTTGGGCGAATATAGCCTTTATCCAATAACTCCTTAATCTGCTTCTTAATTTCCTCCAAATCTTTTGCGGGTATCCTGTACGGTTTCTTAGATATTGGCCCTGTGCCTGGCAAAAGTTCAATCAGAAACTCAATGTCTCTATCCGGTGGCATGCCTGGCAACTCTTCTGGAAATACATCCGGGTAATCCTTCACCACTGGTACCTCCTCCTGTACAACTCCTGATAAGGAATTCACTTGAGTCCTCTTTGGCACATGCCGGGATACATACTTGATCCTTCTTCCTTCTGGGGTGGTAAGCAAAATCGACTTACTGGCACAATCGATGTTCCCTCCATACTTTGATAACCAATCCATGCCTAATATCACATCCAATCCTTGCGATTCCAATATTATTAGGTCTGAGGGAAACAGGTAGTTACCAATCCTTAATGGTAACCGATCACACCATAAACTAGCCATATACTCTGCTCCTGGCGAGGTTACTAACATGGGTGACCTAATGGCTTGGGTTGGCAGTTTATACTTATCCACAAATCCCCTTGATATGTATGAATGTGATGCACCATTATCAAAAAGAATGAGTGCAGTAAATGACTTAACCAAAAACTTACCTATTACTGCATCAGGCTGTGCTTCAACCTCTTCCATGCTCACGTGGTTCACATGTCCTTTATTGAAAGGGTTCAGCTTCTTCCCAGAGCTTCCATTGCCATTACCATTCTGGGCTTCAGGACATTCATTGGCATAATGTCCAGTCTTCTGGCACTTAAAGCAAGTGACTTGGCTCAGGTCTCTCTTAGCTGGGGTTGAAGGGTTGGTACGGTTCTGTCCGTTGCTTCCTCCGTTCCCATTACCATTCTTCGAGCCATTCTGGGTGTGCGAACTACCTCCTCCATGGGTATGCTGAAACTGTCCTCCCGGTTTCGGGGTAAAACGTGGCTTCTGCTGAGCTCCAGAATTGTACTTCCCTTGTCCATACTTCCTCTTACGGTTCTCAATCTGCTGTTGCTTCCCTTCAATCATGAATGCTCTATCTACCAACTCCTGGTAGTTGTTGAAGGTTGCTACCATTAGTTGCATGCTCAGCTCATCATTCAGTCCTTCCAAAAACTTCTCCTGCTTGGCTGCATCTGTAGCAACGTCATCTGGTGCATAACGTGCTAACTTACTGAAATCCTTCACATACTGGCCTACGGTGCGTCCTCCTTGGCGTAGGTTACGAAACTCACGCTTCTTCATAGCCATAGCTCCCGCTGAAACATGGGCTGTACGGAAAGCTTGCTGAAACTGGTCCCATGTGACAGTGTCAATAGGGTGTGTGGCTGTGTAATTCTCCCACCATGATGTTGCGGGTCCATCAAGCTGATGTGCGGCAAAACGCACTCTTTCCGCATCTGTGCATCCTGCAGTGGCCAACTCCCTTCCAACTTTGCGGAGCCAATCATCTGCAACAATCGGCTCGGTGCTGCTGGAAAACACCGGCGGATTTAGCCTCAGGAAACGGGCTAAGTGATCAACAGGTGGTGGTGGTGGGTTGTTGTTGTTGCCTTGGTTTTGTACTAACACTTGCATCAGGGCATTCTGTTGCTGAATCAACTGTGTGATCTCCGGTGGGAAAACAAATCCGGTGTCGCGTCTCGGAGGCATCTGATGGGTTAGAAAAGATGAGAGTTTAGAATAGAATGGGGTCTAGAGGGAAAACACTACCCATATGCTCATGAGACAAATACAATCAATATCACTCAATCAATTCAAACATGGCATACAATCGATCTAACTAGCGTTACAGAAGTGCTTGAACTATACTATATAAATGAGGGAAATACTACTACTGATATGGTGGTCTACTAGAAATTCTGATCAGTTGAAGACTCCATGATATCTGCTCCAGCTTCATCAACAAAGTCATCTTCACTGGGGTCCGAGTCGGTGTCGTCGATGATGATGTAGTTATCCGGGCAAGCGCATTCATCATCTTCTGCTTTTGGCACTGGATTTCCCATGAATACTCCAATCTTCTTCTCCAGGTCGTCATTCTTTCCTACTAGCACGACGATTTCCTCCAAATAATCCTCGCGTGTAGCCTTGAGTTCTTCCTCCAGCTCCTTGATCTTTGTCAACACCTTCTTCAGATCTATCTTGTCTGAGCACAACTGGTTCTCTTGGGGACGAATGTGTTGGTTTTGCTCCTGGATGTAAGCTGCAATTGATCCATCCTTCTTTGTGCTAATCATCTCCCATTGCTCGTCTCGGCGTCCACAAACCTGATAAATAGTATCCTTAAGCTCCCTGTGGTAGACTTCTCCAATGCGTCCCATAGCGATGTGGGCTGCCATGCTCTTCCCTAAACTCCAGGTTGGTGCTTCAAAAGCCAATTTTATAGGCTCAGTGACTGGCGTAAACGTCCTTCCTGGAACTTGGACTTGAATCTTCCAGCTCTCCTCTTCAGGTAATGTGGCGTTGTAGGTTTCGGTGATGCTTGGTATTCCTATGTTCAAATACGTAGTGACTTCCTTCAAGTGACGTCCAAAAGGAGTATCCTCATCTGGTTGCATGAACTTGCTCCTTGCATCCGCCATTCCTAAAAGAGTAGAAAGTGGAGAGGGGTCAGAAATGAGAAGAGAGAAGTGTTCTAGGGTCTAACCTTAGTGGTCGTGTCCTACAGTCAGTGTGTGCTCTGATACCACCTTTGTAGCGACCAGACCTCAAACAGTCTGTGCTGCTGTGCACCGGTGTCATCCCTGGATCAGTAATGCTGACACGCACAGTACAAATGGAGGATTTATAACAGAGTAGCAATCACACACTTATTACATCGAATATCTCAAAGAGAAATAAGTATGATAAATATGGCTTAAGGCCATCTAAATATGATAACAGCGGAAGGCTTGGAAGGTAAGTGAGTCCATCAACTCCAACGGCATCACTGAGTATAAGACCACGACCTAAGGCACCTTACTCGTTGTCTGAAAAGTCTGCAACATGAAACGTTGCAACCCGAAAACGGGTCAGCACATGGAATATGCTGGCAATGTAACACATAGAGAGTAATGAACATAATAATGCTATACTACATGCATGTATGGCTGGTGGAAAGCTCTATGGTTACAGTTTTGCGAAAAGCCAATTTTTCCCTACTGCAAAGGAATAAATTTTATTTAACTATCATGGTGGTTGTTAAACATTGAGAATGGTTGACAGCATTCTCAATCCCAATTAAGTATCATCATTAACCCATCAAAATTAATTAAAGTAACATGATGATGAGATTCATATGAAAATCCAAGTACTAGATACTCAAGTTGTCCATAACCGGGGACACGGCTAACTATGATTAGTTTATACACTCTGCAGAGGTTTGTGTACTTTTCCCACAAGACTCGATCGCCTCCGCTTGATTCTCGCACTACATCATGTTTGAGAAACGGATGACCGAAACACAGTCTTTCAGAAGTGTTTGCACCTTACGATGTGATAGACCGTACCACCTACATCCCCTACATCTGCTAGTCTACCACTGTAAGAGTTCACACAACTTAATCAACTATGCTAGAGCCCATAATAGCTTGCGGCTGCACACGGAAGTTTCTAGCATGAATAATCTCATGATCCCTTTGAACCTGGGTGGCGGTCCAAAAGAAAAACAGGCAATCCTGGAATACCCAGGTACCTCAATCCACCTAGATGTGAGTTTTAGTTGCCACCTTAAGTAAACCATTAATTAACAATCTCACATCTGACATGAATATCTCTCAAACCCAATCCACGTCTACGAGCATAGCATGGCAATATAAGCAAACGTAGAAGTAACTCCCAAGGGTTTGATAAATAAACAGGTAATAGGTACTACCTCAACTACTTCCCAATACCCACAATTTAATTAGATCCTAATCATGCAATGTTTGAGGATTGATCTAATGCAATAAAACTGGGTATGGAAAAGCATGATCAAAGTGTTACTTGCCTTGCTGATGATCCGCGAAACCTAGAGATTTGTAACATCCCAAATTTTCAATTTGGTATGTTATACATAGATCATAATTGCATATCATGTTTTATTGCATTTTGACAAATCCTCGATAAATCCTAAGCAACTCAAGGACCCTCGGAGAGAGATGGGATTTTCTCGAATTTTCATATTTGATTTTCATCAAATAATAAGACGAGGATTTTGGTTTTAATTATTTTCTCTCCGGAAAAATATTTCACTTTAAAATAAAACGAGAGGAGAAAACATGACTTCTCCAAAACAATTGAAATACCGGAGGAAAAATGTTAAAATCATTATTCGGAATTTATTTGGATTTTATTTGCAATTTTTATTGCATTAAAAATATTGCATGTTTTCGAAATATTTATTTTGATTTAAAAAATGTTCACCCTATTCTAGATTTTCTAACTAGACGGGGAAAATTTATTTCATATTTTTCCGATTTTTATTTATTTTTCTACGTATTATTTTCCGCGGAACTTATTTTAAAAATAAAAAATAAACTGCGCGACGCCCGACCGGGCCGAAGCCCTGCCGAGCGCCGGGCCGCCTCGCGCCTCTCCTCTTCCCGCACGACGCCGAGCCGCCGCCGGAGTCCGCCCCGGCCACGCCGCCCCGGCCGCCCCCTTCCCCAACCTTCGGACCCCCTCCTTA